>NC_092415.1:168980436-169280436 GCF_040894005.1 Engystomops pustulosus | reverse complement strand
GTCCCTCTAAACTTTCATCTCAAACAAGGAGAAGATTTATCAGAGATGCAGCCAAGAGGCCCATGATCACTCTGGATGAACTGCAGAGATCTACAGCTGAGGTGGGAGAGTCTGTCCATAGGACAACAATCATTCGTACACTACACAAATTTGGCCTCTATGTAACAGTGGCGAGAAGAAAACCATTTCTCAAAGATATTCATAAAAAATCTTGCCACAAGCCACCTGGGAGACACCAAACATGGAAGAAGGTGTTCTGGTCGGATGAAACCAAAATCGAACTTTTTGGCCACAATGCCAAACTATAGGTTTGGCTTAAAAACAACACAGCTCATCACCCTGAACTCACCATCCCCACAGTCACACATGTTGGGGGCACCATCCCCACTGTCACACATGGTGGTGGCAGCATCATGGTTTGGTCTTTTCTTCAGCAGGGACAGGTAAGATGGTTAAAATTGATGGGACGATGGAGAAAGCCAAATACAGGACCATTCTGGAAGAAAACCTGTTGGAGACCTGAGACTGGGACGCAGATTTATCTTCCAAGAAGACAATGATCCCAAACATCTACATTGGAATAGTTCACAACGGATCCAGGTGTTAGAATGGCCAAAGTCAAAGTCCAGACCTGAATCCAATCAAGAATCTGTGGAAAGAGCTGAAAACTGCTGTTCACAAACACTTCATCCAACCGCACTGAGCTCCAGCTGTTCTCCAAGGAAGAATGGGCAAGAATTTCAGTCTCTGTGCAAAACTGATAGAGACCTAATACCCCAAGCGAATTGCAACTGTAATCGCACCAAAAAGTGGCGCTACAAAGTATTAACTTAAGGGGCCGAATAATATTGCATGCCCTACTTTACAGGTTATTATATTTTAGAAAAGTTTAAAATATCCAATAAATGTCACAATTGTGGATGATTCTTCACTAAAAAAAAATACAATTTTAGATCTTTAGGCTTGAAGCCTGAAATGTGGCAAACAGAAAAGTTCAAGGCGGACGAATACTTACGCAAGGCACTGTACAGGCAGTCCCCGGGTTACCTACAAGATAGGGTCTGTAGGTTTGTTCTTAAGTTGAATTTGTATGTAAGTTGGAACTGTATACATTATAATTGTAGCCCCAGACAGAATTTTTTGGGTCTCTGTCACAATTGTATTTCAAAAATGTTGGGTTGTCATAAGAACCAAGATTAACACTAAAGCTTCATTGAAGTCACCCATGATAACGGTTTCAGCTTTTTATTGTAGCTTAGGACTAAAGTACAGTAAATTACCAAAATCCAGAGGTCCGTTTGTAACTAGGGGTCGTCTGAAAGTCGGGTGTTCTTAGTAGGGGACCGCCTGTAATTCCAACCTGTCTCTATCAGTCCTACTGTATACAATTTTGGTTGCCCTGTGATCCGAACGTAAATATTCTATCTTCTATGGTCGGGCAGGGCATCTTCTTCTCATGAATGTGCTCTCTACCCCTTCCACCTCCATTACAAGAAGAGCTCCAACACAGACACTTTCTACCGTGAAGAGAAGCGTGCAGACTTACTCTATAAGCTACAGGCAAGATAAGGTCTTTATAGCAGGGGAAGGAGGCACATAGCAGAGCTGACTGAGTGTTATTGTGTGTCATATGCATCTCATGGATCTCATCATTTCTCATCTCTGATCTGTATCATCATTATCATTCCAACTGTGATTTGTTCAGAATTAATGTTAGCAGATTATGGTCTTCTTTAAGGCTACATTCACATTGCCGCTGCCCGCCGTTCCGTAGCACGGCAGGCACACGGCGGTGCCAGGGAGAGCGCCGCTCACCCCCGGCCCTCTCCATAGCCCAACATAGAGCCCGGTGCCATATTCCGTCGTAAGATAGGACATATCCTATGTTTCTACGGCTATGGAACGGTACAGTGCCCCACATGAGTTGCACCATACCGCACCCGTAGGGCGATGTGAGGCCATTGCGATGTATGGGGGACGTATATACGCCGTATATACGTCCCCCATACGTTCATGTGAATGTAGCCTAAGATAATACTGTTTTACCTGATGTATGTGGCTCCATAAAAAATTCTTTATTTCAGGAGTTCTCAACTACAGTACGCATTTCCCCTGCTGATGATTTACAGCAAAATAATCTCACTGGTCGTGAAGTCTTGGCCCTGTGCGATCTTGCCCATCACGTCGACATCACGTCTGCTGACAAAGGTGGTGCTGTCGCTGTCATGGACACAGGCTCGTACTTGGGTGAGATACATATACAATTGGCTGGTAGAAATGTATATGAACATATTGTCTGTGACCCTAAGTTTATACTTCTGAAATGTATTAGAGACATTTTGGATGAAGCATTAACTAAAGATATCATTGATTATTATTTATATAAATATTCCAGTTATTTATGTACTACCAAAAATCCACAAGAATTTGTATTCCCCACGGAGTAGACCGTCTCTGAATCAGGTTCCATCCATTGCTACATTTCTAGACTGTATATCGAGTGATTTATCAACATCTGGAAGTTCCTACATTAGAGACACAGCTGACTTTATTAATAAATTAAATCAGATCACAATACGCAATATTTATTTGGTTTCCTTCAATGTCACATCATTATATATACACATCTATAGATCACCAGAGGGAACATAACGCGGTATCTAAACTACTACAGACCAAGAATTTTTGTAACAATTTATCATGACTCATTTGGAATATGTTCTTAAAAATAACTATTTTTTATTTGGAGACGGTTATTATGTACATCTGTTGGAAGTAGTTATGGGTGCCAACATGGCACAGACACATGCTAACAATGTAACGAGAGTGCTTGAGGAGGACGTTGTCTAGGCCTCCACTCACTCTGAACATTGTCTCAGGTGGTGGAGGTACAAATATGACCTCTTCCTCATTTGGGATGATGCAGAATCTACACTTTTACAGTTTCATGAAATCTTTAACACTATAGATGAGACGATTAAAGAACATCTACCACCAGATGTAGCGGTGGTAGACTGTTACCAAAGCAATGCTCGTTACCTTAGGGGTTAAGGGCCAGTGATTATCCCATCCTAATGCAGGTCAGCTACACCGAATATAGTACATTATAAAAATATGCTAATGAGACGCAGGCGTTCAGGCCTCGGCAGTCTAGCTCCTCCTGGCTCTTTCCGATGAGAAAATATGCACACCCCCTTCATCATCATCATTATCCCGGCTGGTCCCAAGCACTGCAGACAGCCAGTGACGTCAACCATCTGTCTGAAAATCTCATGTGAACCCTAAAGCTTGGACAGCCGCACTGGTCTCCGGCCGGCCGTGCAAGGTGCAGTGCTTTTGCGCCTGCGCGAGATTTGCACACAGATGGCTGACATCACACTCTGATCTTAATCATTTTGATTTAGTGTAACATTTGGTTTCCGATTCTGGAGTCCTGTTACTATGGTATCTTGCTGCGTATCGGCTTTTGTCGAGTGCACATGCGCATTTCCTGTTCCAGCTTATGCGTTCCAAACATGCAGTTCACGCATACCTAGTGTTAAGGTTTGCAAACACTATTGTATTAGGCCGAAGGGAGCAATCGGGGGGAGAATTTCAGTTAACACTTTTTACACTGTATGGGCACTTAGTCAGTTTTTCTATGCACGTGTGCACTATTCATGTATGATCATGAATTGGTAAATGATAATGAGTTGTTAGTATGATATATATGATCGATATTCACTTTTATCTTACAAATATTTATATAATGTGATGATGTATTTGATATGAATTTTGTTGACTTTTTTCATGTATATTAATGAAAAGGAGTTACTTTTGTGGTTATGTGACTGCTGTTTGTTACTATATATACCTTCATTTTAACTTGCACATTGATTGAGAAAGGCTCATGTTGAGCCAAAACATCGCCCTTATCAACTATTTTTGTAAATTGGACCTGTTTGAGGGCTGTTTTTTCTATACTCACTTCATTCTATGTGTCAGATACTAGTGAATGTTCAGAAACTAAATGAAAGTGTAGATAATCCCTGGACCCTGATAATCTAACCTCATTGTCAAGCACTAAAGGGATCATGAAGTATCTGCTCATGGAGTCCATGCCCACGCTCTGTATTGTTAAACTGACCATCACTAAGTGATAGGAGCTAAAACAATAAAACTGCATAAAATAGTAAAAATGATCTTTATTGTGTAAACATCACTAGGGGGTTATAATTTGAGAACTTTATCAAGTAGTCATCTGTATAAACACAACCAGTACCCGTAAAGCGGTTTTCCCACGAAAGAAAATTCTCATATTTAAACCCCCTAATGATGTTAACACAAAAAATATCATTTTAACTACCTCAGTTTTATTGCTCCTATCACTCCCTAGGTTTCTCAGTGCATAATCCCAGGCTGACAGACTTTTACACTTATAGCTCTGCTACATCTGACAGATGTGCCTGCCTCCCCCTTCCCCCGGATCACTTATCTGCTTGTAGCTTGCAGCTCCTCTCTGGTCACCATCTCCTGACAGAAAGTGATCAGTGTTAGCTCTGTGCCGGGGACGTGGTTACAGACACACAGCAGAGAGAAACAGAAATCTCATCTGCACAATCTCACACAGAAATCCAAGATGGCGGCCACCAGACCCCAAGTCAGAAGTTACAGGGTTGTGTCTAGGGGCAACTGAAATAGTGAACACCAGGACTGATGCTGTATTTTTGTTAATAACATTGAATTAGAGAATGCGTTATTTTTTTATCCTGAGTACATATAAGAAACTTGTCTTCGTGGGAATCGCCTTTAATTAATTAAGAACTATCCCTCTTATTGGAAAAAAATATAATCCTGAGATTTGTAATAAAGGTATAAGCCAGATACTTTTGGCATTTAGAGAACTAGCTATGAAATTATTAAACCTTCAAAACGAGATAAAAACCGAACACCAGTGATCAAATAAATCCCTCTGCTTCATGCTTAACCATGATTTCCAGACTAAAGTTTACCAGCGTTATTACAGATGCAGGTTACGTTTCCCACTGTGAATGGACTTCAGGGACTTAATAGTTTTCTACACTTTCCAACAAACCATCTGGGAATCAGCTTTGTGAACCGTAAACCATTTTACCAGTCATAATTGTATCCCCCCCCCCCAGATGTGTCTGCCACCAGGCATTTCAGGAACAATCTTCCCCTATGTGCAATCTAATAGAAATACAAGTCTTGCAGGAGCTCAGCGTGTTCCAGTCCCACTTACCTTCACTGCTTTCGTTTTAACACAAAGTTTGCCACCAAGTTTACATGTCTCCTCTATTTGTGTCTGTTGAGAAATGACACATTTCTGTGTGGTGACAATCTTCTCTTTCAGGACGCACAGTATGTCATTCTTGTTCTCGTGTAGCTGTTCTATGAAGGGATGCTGCAAGTTTATTTTCCTGAGGTAAAAAAGGAAGCAAAAATATGTATAAACTTTGGGAAGTAAACGTCATCGTTCATACGGGCAGTGACATCACTTAGGGCGCATTCGCATGGCGGCGCCGGGAAGAGGAGGAGAAGGTTAGTGCTGCTCGTCCCCGCCCCTCTCCATAGTGATATATGGTGCACGAGAAAGGATGGGACATGCACCGTACCGCTCCCGTTCCACTGCGCGCCCATTGCCGGCCTATGGGGGACGTATATGCGACGTATTTACGTCCCCTGAAAGGTCGTGTGAATTCAGCCTCTTCATCAAAGTTTTTCAGAAGTTAGCTTTACCCATTTACTCTCCAGACACAATTTGTTATTTGGTGTTTACATAGTTAACCAACATGTAAGAAAGGAACAAACCAAAGAGGCACCAGGATTTCATTACCTACAAATGCAATATAAGGCCTCATGCACATCACTGTAAATGGGGGCCATAGAGGTCTATTGTATTACAGAGTAGTGAGGCCGCACAGTTCCTACGGTGCTCATCTGCCCATGTCCACCTGTGCAATACAGGCCACAAACTTCCCCCATTTGCAGTCCATATTTTACACACGGTCGTGTGCATGTAGACTAAGGTTGGATTAAGACGGTGCAGTTAAGCACTGTTCACATTTTTCCTTCCATTGTAAGTACACATCGGGAAAAATTCCGACCAACACAGTGGGCTCCAACATAACCCAGTGGGATACATTGTCTTATTCATATCTTCCTCCTCTGTCAGGAGAAGCAGCAAACATTGGCACCCAGCAGTGATTTGCTTCCGTTGTTCTGGGTACCTCCATATATGGACAGTTACTTCACTGGAGTATATCGGAGGTATCCGTTTAGTGGAAGCTGGGGATGGATGCCATACAGTAGTATCCATCTACGATAGGGACAGCATGGTGGCTTAGTGGTTAGCATTACAGCCTTTCAGCGATGGGGACCTAAGTTCAAGTCCCAGGGTCAACATCTGAAAAGAGTTTCTAAGTTCTTGTGTTTGCGTGGCTTTCCTCCGGGTCCTCTGGTTTCCTCCCACTCTCCAAAATATACTAGTAGGTTGATTAGATTGTGAGCCCCATTGGGGCCAGGAACTGATTTGGCAAACTCTGTGCAGCTCTGCATAATCCATGTGCGCTATATAAATAAAGGAATTAAATTAATTAGGTTGTTCTGGCCTCTATTAAACTAACACTTTTTCTTACTGCATGGAGGAGCATAAATTTCATAGTCTACGACACTATTTCATCCTGTATTTCTTGTTGTATACCGACCAGGCGGTGGTTGAAAGGATGCTCTTTTGGCCGCCGTCTGATAAGAGAAGTCTATGGACATGTGGGACTTTACTTGTGTAGAGATTTAACGTGTCCAAAAGAAAAAGTGTGAATCCAACCTTAATAGCACTTCAGGAGAAGAATTAATTTATGAAATGGTTTTTGTTGCGTTTTTTAAAATATTTTAAAGACGCCTAATAAAATGAAATTGTTATAATAATAATCACAAGACAAACTTTTGAAATATTATAAATAACAAAGACCTATAATGCCCTCCTCTGGTAACACAGATGTACTACGCTACAAACCAAAGAGCATACAATACACTGTTCTTTCTATAGATAATTGGTTTATCAACGAATAAAAACATACTGCAAAAAAAAAAAAATACAGGATTTCTTTGTTCACTAGTATAGCAAAAAAAAAAAAACTTAGAATAAGGGAAATGCTGCAGTGGTGTAAACCTGTAGGAGCTTTCATTTGATCTTTAAAGCAATACTGTGTAACCTCATGATGAGAAATGTTAACCTCCAGGAAACACATGAATTGCAGTTGTATCGTTATCGCCCAGAAAAACAGTACAGGAAAATCAATACAATCTACGCTTACTTTAACCGCAATGAAAACACTACAAAGGGAAATGCAAGCAATGCCAAATCCAGAATATTGGAAGTTATTCTCACGCTGCATGGACTGCCACCTGGTGGATGCAACTGATGCTGCATCATCTAACATGAACTCAACTAACACTTAGGCCCCATTTATTCTTTGTTTCAGAGTCTGGCACATCCGGTAAGACAATCCATAATCATAATAATTGCTTTATTTATATAGCGCACACAGATTACGCAGCGCTGCACAGAGCTTGCCAAATCAGTCCCTGTCCCCAATGGGGTTCACAATCTAATCGATATGTTTTGGAGGAAACCCAAGCAAACACGGAGAGAACATATAAACTCTTTGCAGATGTTGACCCAGGTCCCCAGTGCTGCAAGGTTGTAATGCTAACCACTAAGCCACCGTGCCGCCTGGTGCCGTGCATACAGCAGATGACAAGAGGGATTGCTAGCATCACGGGGGGGGGGATCTGGTATCAAGGCGCATGATCCAGTGACACATACGTGAGGCATACTGGATCATGCGCCTTGATACCAGATTTCCGAAGGGCATGAACTATAAAAATGATTTAATGTATATCTATTGATCTTTCTATTTGTACCTTTACCCACTTATTGCCATGCAATTCATGTGTTCATGTTTCAAAAAACCGTATTATTACTATATTATTATTTACTTCCTTACAGTCCCTTCCACGGACTTTCTACAATAACATGGCTACTTTTACTTACCTATTTTCTCCCCGTTACTACTCTGTCACTGGTTATTTCAACATGTAGATCTGTCGTACCTGTGTATATTATGGCTTCAGCGGTTGCTGGGTTACTGCGGCTCTGCCTGTTTTTCGTAGGTTTTTCCTTCAGATCACGTGTACCTACATCACGTGACACCATCCTCTCTATCACAGGTACCTTAACTCCTTCTTTCCCTTTCACACACCTGTTTCACTTTATAGGGAGTTTACTCTTTCTGGTTCCCTTTTGTCCCTTTATATACAACCTCACATCAATGCTATGCTAGGTATGACTAAGGACTGACACCTTGTTTTGTCCGAAACGCGTCACCATTTGCATCCCTCCCCCCTTTTTTTTGATGTCTTGTTGGTTTTAACTTTTTGATGAATTTAATAAATTGAACGGAACATTTTTTAACTTTGTACCAGTGCGGATAGAGTGGATATTTTTCTCCATATACTGGGGTAGTTGATGTCTCCCATGATTATTACTCTTCATCTTTTTTCCTCATAAGCAGGTTTTCGATTCCATTTTTCCTCCCCTTATCTCCATCCTTGGGGTCTCCACATTCTTATTTTCATCACTGATATCCTCTGGCAGATTGGACTTGAGGCCGGATTTCACATATAAATCAACTCCTCCACCGATTTTATTTATCTGATCATTGCATAAAAAACTTTAGTCTTCTAAATGAACAACCTGGTTATAGTTATTCTGCCATCTCACACTTATTCCCCAGTATATCATGTATCCTCTCCAGCAAAGGAGCTAAAAGTCACTCGCCTTAGAGGAGTCATTTCTCATGTCCTCGGTAGGCCCCTCCAACCACTTTCTATGGGAGTGGTTGTGACGGAGGGGGCGTGCGTACAGCAATGACTACAGGGCCCCCTCCATCTGACAGCAAAACACGGGACGTCATAGGAATTCCCAAGTCCTGCTGCTCCCGGTGGGTCACGTGACCTGCGACTCCTGCCGGTGAATAGTAAACTTTAACAGGGTAACCACAATATGGGTGACCCCATAAGGGTCTTATACTAAACCTGTTGAAGTTTTCCTTAAGTCTAATATTCGTGCCTATAAATCCAGGTTGTAGCTAGTACAGCTAGCCAAAACCAAATCCATGACCTGATACAGTTAAAATAGCAATTTTTCAATTACTAAATGTCCAAAATCCAGGATGATCAGCAGAGCAGTTGCTGGTGGCATATGGCTTGTGCCCACACACTGACAACAGACGAATATTTATGCTGGGCATATTTCCAGGACGGCAGTGTCCAAACATGCTCAAAATTTACTATGACAAACACATTAGTAATCCATCCTTGAAACAGAGTAATCCATTACAAATCAGAAGACGCCACATTATTTTTTAATTAAAAAATGAGCCAGTGTTAATAATACAAGACTAAGAGGTGATAATCTGTTAATCCAAAGACAAGGTGATATTTTTATTGCTATTATTACAATGCAGTCACAACTACTGTACATTGCAGCTACATCAAATATTATATTTGGGAATTCCTACTATATGATATTCCTTCTTTCGCAATACTATCTCCCGCAGAATACAGGCTGCACTCATCTGTCTTTATTCTCTGCTGAGGAGTCTGATAACTGGCCCATTGTTGTAAGAACCTAATGGTGATAAGGAGGTTGTATACAATGTCAGCTGTCTATATAGGGTTTGTGTAGAGGTCATCACTGTAGCTTGTGATTAGCTGCAGAAGTGACCTGTGCCGAAACAGCGTATCAGAGCGCAGAACATCTCCAAAGATTGCAATTACTACTAATTGGGATAACCAATTGCAGCAAAGACACTGTGGCACTATTTGCAAAAGAGCTTAAAGTGTAATCGTCATTCTGAGCAAAAAATCCCCTAAAATACATAATTCTGCTCCAGGTGTCCCTGGGAATCATTCCTCAAAGTATTTTCCCTCTCAGTCCTCATTTAGTATCTTTTTTGGCCCATAGCAACCAGGGTTTTCAGCTCACAAAAAACTACAATCAGCAAGATGGAGGGGCGGAGCCTGCCCCCTGTCACCTCATCACAAGCGCCTGACCAATCACACCAGAGCCATCTATCTCCTATCTATCTATCTATCTATATATATCCTATCTATATCATATCTATCTATCTGTCTCCCTATCTATCTATCGGTCTCCCTATCTATCTATCTATCTATCTAAGTAACACTCCAGCACAGCACATGACAGGACAGCTTGCAGACTTGGAGCTGGCTGCAGGGAGAGGGAGGCTTGTCTCCTGTTCCGTAGACGGAATGTCCATAGTAACAGCTATCTGAGCAGTCACTGCCATCTAGGGGAAGTCTGCAGAATACAAGGGGAAGGAGCAAGATTCGGGTAACTAATCCAATTGCAAAAGGGCTTAAAATTACCTGCCCTACAACATATCAAAAGTTTTTTGAAATGACGGTTACACTTTAAAGAAGACCTATCAACAGAATTTTACCCCTTAACCATTAATACCATAATTACAGCTGTTTTTCTGATATGCAAATGAGCATAGAAGAGTAAAATTCTGAATAGAAGAGTCATGCCTGCTCTTGGCTGTCAGTGAACCATGCCTCATTCTTTTTATTGACAGCTCTGTGTCTCTTAAGATCTCCGACAGGGAGCCCTCTCTGTGTCCACTCCCTGTCCTTACCACTGCATGGTGAATTTAGCAGTGAGCACTGCGTAGAAACGTGCAGGTCTCGCCCCCATTTCACGCAACCCACAATGGGTGGAGCCAAGTGGCGATGGGCGGCACCAACATAAACAAAGGCAGAAAAGATTTGTGGAGCATTTTTACTGGTGGGAGGAGGCAGATTTAAGGAAAAACCAACCAGAGTTCTGTTGTTTATGGAGCGAGAACAGTACAAACTTGTGTGCAGGTAGCCCTAAGGTTAAGTTCCCACCTGCTTCGACAGGTTCCATTAGACCTTTCATTATCAATAATGGAAAAAAATTTCAGCAGCTTGTGCCATTCTTTTCCCCCACTATAACTAATTGAAGATAATGGAAGGTCCATTGAAGTGTATGTGGAATGCTCTATGATCATCTGTGGGATTTTTCGTTAACAATTTTCCCCTAAAAAAGACAGTGTAAAGAAAACCCCTAACACAGGTCTGACCTGGGTGTAATATGGAATTATCAGGTTACTGCCTCTATTCTGGATCAACAGTAAATAATGATAGGTTTGGATTGACAAACCTCTGTTTTATATCAACCTTATCTACTATATATTATTATGCTCCATTCATACAAATAAGCTTTTTGGACATGTACTAGTCATTGTTTAAACAGATAGCACCTGTCATCGTGTCTTTCTATGGGTCTCACACACATGGCCACAGTTTCTACGTCCCCCAAGTGTGAGCTGAACACCACAAATTCTGGAGCTGGTCCTATTCTTGCAGTTTTTTTCTATGGTCATTGACACGCACAGGTGAGGCCGCAAGTGACCTTACATTGCTAAAATCAAGTAGCGCAAGCCAGACAAATCCCGTTTTAGGAAAGCTGAAATTACTTCATCTAGAACGTTCTATGCATTGATTCGATTTTTTTTCATGGAAAGATCTCGTTCTATATCTGACAAACGAGTCTGTGTTGATGTGTGTGCAGTCAATCCCTACAAAATGACAGCATAAAAAGTTATGTCTCCACATCCACATTTTCAAGCAGAAAACGTCAGCTTTGTAAGGGAAGCTCATGTCTCCTGGAGAGCCGCGTACTAAATAAAACATTATATCCTAGAACATGAGAAGACTCGCTAATGGCAAAACACTGCCAGGGAAAGATTAAGATTTTATTTGTTCTTGATGATTTTAACACCCTTAAATATTGATATAACCCCAGCAGTACAGCTTTATACAGCACTGCCCTCCCAACTCTCCCCCTGCAGATGTTAGGAGAGACGTTTCTGTCAGATGTGGAGGGTACAAAGGATTCGTACTGCAGGGAGATGCATACACGTGCTGATGTGTTAGCATTGTGGTTTGAAACAAACCTGTCTAGAACAGAATTCTGTTGTAATTTGCACTAAAAATCTGTGTGCACCACATTTATAAAGGGATTAAGGCTACATTCACACGGCACGCATATACACCCCCATAGAAGGACATGGGCGGGCGGACATACGGACCGTAGTGTTCTGTAGCCTGGGGAAAGATAGGACATTTTTCCCCATAATATGACCACCGTGCGCCATTTTTCTCTATAGAGAGGGGATGCTCACCTCCGCTCGCCCCTGGCCCTCTCCATAGAGAAACATGGGACAAGGCGCCGTATTCTGGGGCCCATTGCCGTCTATGGGGGACATATATATGCCCTAAATACGTTGGCCGTATATACGTCCCCATTCGGCGGTCTGAATGTAGCCTTAGACTATCTACTCTAACTCTGCACTGCCTAAAACGTTTTATAAATCTGCCCCATCATGTGAAAGCAGTGCAGGCCTATTTACATGCAGCTGAATGGCTTCAGAATTTACCCCAGCAGTAATTCCGCGAATATCTGAAACAAGCAAAAATAGTTTTTTTCGACAATGTGTGTATTACGCTGCTGGATTACCGCATAGAACTCCCATGAGACAAATCCACAAATGATATGTTACATTTGTAAGGGTGAGTTTACACGCAGTGTTTACACCAATACAATAAGGCTAAGTACATTACCTTAACATTTTGCATTTACGAAACACTACGTTAACTAAATGCATTTACATTGCGTTAACAAAACCTAATATAAACGCATCCTTAGAGTCCTATGAAAAGTCACGCTAATGTAACCTTTGACACTGAGCGTAGGTGTGTTACTTATGAAGGTGAAAAAAATACTTTGTAATTGGTTGTTGCTAAATACTAATCGGGCATTTCGGCAGTCGCTCATTTACATAGAGCAGGAGCGCAGCCATTTATCTTCATTTACATACCCTCAGCACTGATGAATTCTCTACCGCTGACAAGCAAATTAAACACGTGCTAGATATACAGCTAATCACTCCGCCACCAAGACCAGATCTGCAATCAGCAGCAGTGTTGTTTTTTACTGCTGTGTTAACCATTACAGGATATTCCCCTTTTATCCCTCTATTCTATCCCATCTATCACGGGCGCCGACCAATCCTGAGAATGTAGGGTCTGCAGAACAGGTTAGGAAAGCAGCCCCTTCTATGTTTCAGTACGTTTATGCTTTAAAGAGGACCTCACAACCTCACACAAGCAGAGATTTTACATCCCATAATGTAAAGTATACTAAACACATTCAGGGACACACTGAATTTTATTTGTAACCCCCATGGTTGTTGAGATATCAGTCCCAGTATCTGACCGTGATAATCCTCTCCAATGTCAGAGAGGAGGTGGCGGAGCAGAGGAGGGGGCATGTGCTATGATAACTGTGTCTTCACAGGTTAACTTTACATTGCACTTACACTGCTTTGATTTAAATCATGTTAACACAAAGGCAATGTGAATACAATATTTAGACTGTGTTTACATAAACACAATATTACCCCCCTTAACCCTTTAAAGGAAACCTACCACCACAAATCTACCTATAAAGGTAGATCGGGTGGTAGGTGAATCAATTGGACGTGAGGATAGCCCTTTTAAGGGCTAATCCTCACGTCCCCGCACTGTTTTATAAACTTTTATTACCCTAATATGCTAATTTACTTATGCGGCTACTGGGGCGTGGAGTAGCCGCATCTGAGGTTACACGAGGCGGCTACTCCACGCCCCGGTAGCCACATTACCCCTCCTACTCACCATGTTCGGCGCGCAGCTGCTCGTAGCTGCGCGCCCTCGTCCGCCGATCCTGCCGTCTGCGCATGCGCAATACAGCAGGCCCGCGCCTGCACGGTCACTGCTCTGAAGCCGGGGCTGCACAGGCGCGGGCCTGCTGTTCTGCGCATGCGCAGACGGCAGGATCGGCGGACGAGGGCGCGCAGCTACGAGCAGCTGCGCGCCGAACATGGTGAGTAGGAGGGGTAATGTGGCTACCGGGGCGTGGAGTAGCCGCCTCGTGTAACCTCAGATGCGGCTACTCCACGCCCCAGTAGCCGCATAAGTAAATTAACATATTAGGGTAATAAAAGTTTATAAAACAGTGCGGGGACGTGAGGATTAGCCCTTAAAAGGGCTATCCTCACGTCCCATTGATTCACCTACCACCCGATATACCTTTATAGGTAGATTTGTGGTGGTAGGTTTCCTTAAAGGACCTGGCCCTTTTTTGTTTTTTCATTTATATTTTTCACTTCCCACAATCAAAAATCTATAACTTTTTTTAGACACAAAGAGCTATGTGATGGCTTGTTTTCTGCACTTCATAGTGACGGTATTTATTCTTCCATGCCGTGTACTGAGAAGCGGGAAAAAAAATTCCAAATACAGTGAAATTGGTAAAAAAAAAAAAAAACATATTTGCGCCGTTCTCTTGTGGGCTTGGATTTTACGGCTTTCACTGTGCGCCCCAAATGACATGCGATCACAGGGATATCAAATTTGTATAGGTTTTATAAGGTTTTCATACATTTACAAAAATTAAAACCTCCTGTACAAACTTTTTTTTTAGATTTTGGCATCTTTTGTCGCTAATAACTTTTTCATACTTTGGTGTAGGAGCTGTGGGTGGTGTTTTCAATTATACCATTTTTAGGGCTGTACGGCCTTGTGGTCACTGTTTATTGAATTTTCTATACTTTTCAAAATGGCAAAAAAAGTACCATTTTCAAATTCGGGAGCTATTTGAAAAGCCGCTATAATATTTTGATAGAAGGGGCATTTTTGGACACGGCGATACATAATGTGTTCATGATTATTACTGATTATTTATATTTATATCAGTTCTAGGGAAAGGGGGTGATTTGAATTTTTAGTTTTTTTTATTATAATTTTTTTTAACTTTTTTTATTTTTACTATTTTTCAGACCCTTTAGGGTACTTTAACCCTTAGTTGCCTGATTGATCCTCCAATATACTGCCATACTACTGTATGGCAGTATATGGGGATTTTCATGCTCATTCATTACAATGTGCAATTAGCACATGGTAATGAATGCGTTAAATACAGACAGACTCAGGTCTTTGGAAGAACCGAGGCTGTCATGGCAACCGATCGCCACTCCCCGATGACGTGAGGGGGAGCGACGATCTGCAACACCAATCGCGGGTGTTACTGGTAAGGCCCGTTTCACACTTGCAAGTATGATGCGATGAACTTGCATCACACTCGCAACGCATGCTGCCCAGATCACTATCTTTCTTATTCCTGTACTATGACATCACTGTGTGTAGTATCCCTGTACTATGACATCACTGTATATCCCTATACTGCAACATGACTGCAGACAGCCATTGCGGAGTAAGTTGGAGAAGCTCCGGCCTGTAACTCAACTCTTAGCATAGAACCTCCTTTAGATTTCATAGATTTACAAGACCAGGTTCGATCCAGATAATACCCCATACTGTACTCTGGTGTTTGGTTTGTACTTTTCAAAGTCTCTTTATCTCCTTGTTCTTCATCTTAGGTACAGTATATGTGGCCAGGTGCAGGAGGGAGCATGGGTCAGTGCTCCTCTCCCCTCCCCTCTACATTGCAACACTTATGCTCACCGGACAGTGACCAGATGCCATAGACCTCTATGGGGGGTCATGATGCAGCAGCAAATTGTGCAGCTGTATCCCCAGCTCCCATACTTTTGTGTGCTATTATTTCCCTACTTTAGAATGCTATTTAATAAATGAATGTTCAACTATTCATCCTACTGGTTTCAACACGTGTCTGAGTGATTTGATGAGTACATGCACTGTACCTAAACGCCCACTAATTATAACATAATTTTCTTTAGATATTTGCCTACCTGCCTGCCCACCTGTTGTTGTATTTTATTTTTCTAATTTTTTTCCCTGATGTTTGTGGGGTACCCTATTGAAATACAAAAAGCTCTATTTTTCTTTTTAGTCTAATTAGCTATTAGGGAATCCATTTCAAAGATCCATTTTGCCTCTGTCAGTAACATCTATGCCAAATAGTCACAACCTTCCCAATGTGGTTTAATGTTTTCTATTCCCCCAAAATTGTCTTCCTATAAATGTTAACTTCATAGCTACACAAGGACTGTCTGTAGTCAATATCTTTTTTTTTTTTTTTTTTTTAAGTTTTTATTTATTCAATTTTTAAATTCCAATGTGGTTTAGCATCTATGTCTTATCCGCAATGCAACTGTGTCCCAAGTAAGACATTTATCCTATATATACATCTGACTGTGTGAATTAATGGAAATCTACCATCATAATTAAGCATGCTGAACCAGGGACACTTACTCATAGATCCTGGGACTATGTTAATCTTATTATATTTGTCGTTATCCATGGGTTCCTTTCAATTTTGAAATCTACTTGTAAAATTATGCTAATGAGCCTTAAGGTCTCTGGGGGGCATTACCAAAATCCCACTGCTTCCCAGGCTGTTACACTGTGCAGGAGCATTCCTCCTCCCAAAGGAGGAGGGGAAGACATGCTCCTGCACAGTCCGGCCTCATTCACAAAACCGCATGCTCACCCAGACCGAATCGCAGCACGCAACAGGGTGGAGAAGGGAGGGGCAGTGAGATACTGGGGCACATTTACTTACCCGGTCCTGTCGCGATCCCAGAGGTGTGTTGTCCGACGAGGATGAAGTCCGGCGCAATTCACTAAGATGTGTGCCCGATATCCTGCATGTGACGCTTCCTCGCTGAGGTCCGCCGGAGTTCACTTTCTTCTTCCCGGTGTATGTGAGTGCATGGCTTGAGACACAATTTGAATTTTAAATCCTGCTCTTAGTCCGATTCAGTCGGGTTGTCCGATGGCCACGCCCCCGATTTGAGTCACATGAAAGTTGGCGCAATTGCCCCAAAATCCGATCGTATCTGCCAAAAACCCCTGTTAAATGCAGTGCAAATCGGAAGTAGTCGGGAAACCCGATGGAAATGCGGTGTGCGGAACCTTAGTGCCCCACTGTGTGCTCCCTAAACTGTGAATGGACGCCATAGGCTTCCCTTACACCATGTGAATGCGGCCTCACACAGTCACACAAGTTCACTGCATGTGATTTTTGGAACTAAACCTGTAACCAATGAACTGAACTGACTCACTGAGCTTAGTCCAGGGTTTCTATATTCGGTCTGGGAAATCCCACAAAAGCATGGGGCACGTTTCTCAGCCGAAACTGGCTTGTGGGCAACCAGACCGAGGTGATGGTGTTATGGCACCTGAGTTGTGCGTGCACTAACATTCGACTCCATATCACAGAAAGTGCAGTAGTCATAGGATATTACTCTCCCTTTACTAATCCATCCTATGTCCTATCTCCTGTCTGTTATTCGGCAAACAGCAGATATATTCCAAGCTCCAGGCTTCTCTGCAGTCTTTTTCACCTAGGACCCTGTAAATAAGATGGCAGCTGATGGCTGGTTCAAGCAGCAAAATTTTTATTTATTAAATTATTTTTTATTGCTTCCTTATAAAGAATGGCTGGATTATTATACAACCTCTTGTGTCAACACCCTCATCCTCATAGTCTGTAAGCTCTTGTGTCACCTCCTCATCCTCATAGTCTGTAAGCTCTTGTGAGCAGGGCCCTTACTCCTATAGTTCCATATGACTGTTTGTACTCTGTAATGTAATATATTTGTCTATGTCCCCTATGATTTGTAAAGCGCTACAGAATTTGATATATAAATAAAGATTATTATTATTACCTGTTCTGTACATCCTTCATAAGATGTTGCATGTCGACCTCTTGCTTTCTCAGGGTTCCAAAGGAAAACTGACTTTCCACTTTTTCACTCCCTCCGACATTTCCTTGAATTGCCACAAACTCAGCATCGACGTTACCCTGTATTGTGTCGCTGTATTTGTCTTCATATTTCACAAATTCCGATTCGACTACAACTAGAAGGGAATACAATAAGAGAGAGAAGATCTTAGGCTACAGAAGCAAAACCCAAAGCTGATCACTGGTTACTGGCAGAGATAAGCACCAGATGTCTCCGTTTGGGGTTTGGCCTGCGTTATGGTTATGACCCAACAATCATAACCATGGCTAGTAGCTAGCGGCGTCATTTGGCTGTTCGGCCGGTAATCTGGCAACATGTCTGGGTTGCGCAGGTCGAACCCAAACAGAAACATCGGCTCATCTGCAGTTACTGGTAGAAGGTGCAGCTCACTATAAAGCTTGATGCCTTTGTTTATGGCTTTGGGGGATTTACAGATGACTAATAACTTCACTTTGCTTCCATGAGCTAAGATATGTCATGCTGTCTTTATAAAAGCTGAATTGGTAGGCATCGGTAAGTGATATGTAGAGATAGTTCAGTATAGCATTGCTTAAAGGGGTTGTCCTGGATAGAAAAAAAACATGGCTGCATTCTCCATAAACAATGCCACCCTTGTCCACAGATTATGTGTGATAATGAAGCACTGTTCTGTATACAGTGGAATTTTTCTGCAATACCAGTCACAACCTATTGACAGGAGCGGCACTCTTCGTGTGAGAAAACAGCCATGATTTTTCTAGTCCTCAACAACCCCATTAAGGTTGCCTGCACACGATGGCTGCACAAGTTAATTCCACATCCCTTCTGCAAGCAACAAAACCACTGGAGGAATTCTGGTGTCTAATACACTTCTTGACTGCGTTTCTGCTTCAGTGGGCGGCTCAAAGTATTAAGTGCTGCTATACCACAATGCAGATTTTATGTAGAGAATATTTGAATGATATACGCACTTGGCAGACAGTATAGCATTAAAATTTTCTGTACCTGGACAACCCCTTTAAAGGAAATCTACCATCAAAATCAAGCCTGATAAACCAGGGACACTTACTCATAGATCCAGGCACTGTGACTGTGGTAATCTTCTTACATTTGTCATGCATGGCCTCCTCCCTTCTAAAAATCAACTGTTAAAATTATGCTAATGAGCTTGAAGGATTCTGGGGGTGTTACCAGCAAGGTGTGGTGAACAAACAGTGTCTCACTGCACTGACCTATACATGGCCTCTTAAGTTTCAATGGAGGGGGGAGAGGTGAGCAGCGTTCGCTCCCCCTCCCTTTTCCACCCAGCCATGTGCTACACCCAGGATACGGTCCAGGCGAGCCGTGTGCAGAAGCACATCTTTCCCCTCCTTCCTTGGCACTTCCCTCTCTATGTGCCTGCTGCTATCCCAGTGGGAGGGGGGGGGGGGGAGTGCTCGATGTACAACATGGATAACAAATGTACGAAGATTACCACAGTCACGGTGCCTCGACCTAAGAGTACCGTATATACCGGCGTATAAGACGACTTTTGAAGACAGAAAAATCTTCTGTCTTCTCTGGGGTCGTCTTATACGCCGGTAATCGTCTTATACGGCGGCATGGAGAGGGCTCACGGGCTGAGCCCTCTCCATAGCCGGTAAGTCTTTGCTGCATATTGGGTGTTTGCACAGCGATGGCTGCCGGCAGCCTCAAAAAGCTGCCGGCAGCCTCAAAAAGACATCGGGGGGAAAATACTCACCCTCCGTTGGCCCCGATGTCCGCGCTGTGCTGTCTTCAGTCTTCCGCGCCGTCTTCTTTCTTCTGCTGGGCGCCGCCATGTCTTTCCCCGGGTCGGCGCCTAGTATGACGTCAGCAGCGGCGCGTCATACTAGGCGCCTGCCGGGGAAGATCAATGGCGGCGCCCGGCAGAAGAAAGAAGACGGCGCGGACATCGGGGTGAGTATTTGTTTATTTTTTTTTAATGCTGGGCTGTATACTACTGGGGGCAGTGCTGTATACTACTGGGGGCAGTGCTGTATACTACTGGGGGCAGTGCTGTATACTACTGGGGGCTGTGCTGTATACTACTGGGGGCTGTGCTGTATACTACTGGGGGCTGTGCTGTATACTACTGGGGGCTGTGCTGTAATGGTAATGTTGTTGTTGTATGCCTTATGTTTATGAGCGACAGTTTTCCTGCTATATACCTGCATGTCATAAGAATTTACATTTAAAAAAGGACCATGTTAAATTCAAATCAGTTTTTTTTAAAATTTTTACCAGTGTTTTGTATGCGTTGGAAAAGGGGTAGTCTTATACGGCGAATATATCTTAAACTCTATATTTTAAACAGGAAAGTAGGGGGGTCGTCTTATACACCAGGTCGTCTTATACGCCGGAATATACGGTAAGTGTCCCTGGTGCCGCATGCTTGATTTTGATGGTAGATTTATTTTTACACATTTATCCCTGTAACTCAGGTTAAGGTATAAATGTAACTGAAGCAAAATCACTTTAATGTTTGCTTTAAAGGAAACATACCATTTGATTTGATGCATTATATAGCAAACATACCTTTGAGAATGCTGTAGCTACACTGATGCAGGATCATATCTTGTTTAAGATCATAATCCCTGTGCTGAGCGGTTTTGCTGAAAAACAATTATACAATTATGATAATGGAACTCGCTTCTTTGCCTGGCTCAGCGCTTCTCCTCTCACATTAGTTATGCACTGTTATCCATGAAAGGCAGAAGTAATCAATAGCTGCATCATCCCCCAGCTGCTGTGTATGAGAGATCCAGCTCAGGTTGATTAGTTCTATCTGCACCGTTCAGGAAACTACATGTGTAATGTGTTTATGTAGGCGTCCAGTTTTCCCAAGGTCCTGAATTTTATAATTATTTTTCAGCAAAACCACTCAGCTCAGAGATTAAAAAAGATATGTTTCTGCATCAGTGTAGCTACAGCATTCTCAAGGTATGTTTGCTTCATAATGCATGAAATCAAATGGTAGATTTTCTTTAAAAGACTGGAAACTGTCAGCACAACTAGAACTTATCTAATGTCTATAAATTATCATGGCTGTGGATAACCTGAAGTGTCTTATTTCATAAACAATAAAATCAAATTGCAGACTGTGTCATATGCACCTGACTATATTAATGACAGTACAAAGGTTGTGTGACCTTATAGTAATCAGATAACAGATTCCACATCACATAAAGTTCTGTGTATAAGCCATACCTGGTTTTACAGGTCCTTCTTCAGTGAGTACATCACCCAGCAGACAAGCACATGATGAGAAGAAATACTTAGGCTTCTGCCAGCACCAGAATCGCCTCTTCTTTGCCACCACACTCAGGAGCTGGGTCTTATCAGAGTCATTTAAACTGGAGACAGATATCAATTCACCACCAGCATCAATGTCTCTCAGGAAATTCTTTGTAGCTGTTGCAAACATCTTCTATATGGCAGTGACCTGAAAAGTAAGCAGAAAGTATATACAGGACTTAGATATGATTAGAAACACACAAGAAAGTTGTGCACTAAAGCCCTATGTGTACTTGTTACATCCTACTTACGAGACAAGCAAGTAGCCAATACCTACCAGAAAGTGTAGGGTTGGTGGAGTGTTAATAAGCCTATGAAGCGTTATTCATGGAGTTGAGGTTTCCTTATTCCCAGTAAAAAGAAGGTTAAAGGGACTCAACTCTTAGGCTACATTCACACTGCCGTTGCCCGCCCGTACCGTACCGGGCAACGGCAGTGCACGGAGAGAGGAGGAGGAGGTGAGTGCAGCTCACCCCCGCCCCTCTCCATAGAGATACATGAGGCACGGCGCCGCATTACGGGAAAAGATAGGACAGGTCCTATCTTTTTCCCGGGTACGGAGCGGCACGGTGCCGTACGTTTGCTGCACCGTACCGCTCCCGTAGGGCGCCGTGCGCCCATTGCCGTCTACGGAGGACGTATATCGGCCGTATATACGTCGGCCATATGGCAGTGTGAATGTAGCCTTAGAATTATGCTAACTTTATGGGGGGGGGGGGGGTGCTACCAGAGCACCTCCGTGCTTTAGCTTCACATGCTGTCACACTATGAGGGAGCACTTCCCCCCTCCCACTTTGCCTGATGTAATCTCACGGCAACACTGAGTTTTAGCACAAAGGGAGGGGAACTAAGGGAGGAGGGTGAGACATTGTAACAACCTACAGCAAAGAGGGTCTGTGTTAACGCACCCCAGAGCCCTATGGGCTACTTAGCATAATTTTTAAAATTGATTTTAGAAGGAAGGAGGCCATGGATAACAAGAAGATTGCCACAGTTACAGTGCCTGGATCTATGATTAAGTGCTCCTGCTTTATCATGCTTCATTCAAGTAAATCTACCATTTGTTTTATGCGTTGTGAACCAAACATACCTTAGGAATGCTGTAGCTACACTACATTTCTTGTTTACTCCCTGATCCGCGTGATTTTGCTCAAAAAACTATTATAAAATTCAGGACCATGGGAAGTTGGGTTACGTGCTGGCTGCTGTACATAAACACATAACATGCAGCTTCCTGAACTGTCCAGACAGATCTAATCAACATCAACTGAATGACTCATGCACAGCAACTGGGGGATGGTGCAGAGATTGATTACTTCGGCCTGTCAGGGACAACACAGCGATGACGTGTTCTCGGGTTATGCTGGGCAAGACAGGGCTGGAGCAGTCCATAATTAGGGTGAGGAGAAGCGGCAGGGCAGCCACCCGTTTCCCAAGGAAGCACCCTGCACTTATAATGTCCCATGCAACATGCCCCCTCCCATGACTCCTTCCTGCATCATGCCTTCCTGCCATGCCCCCTTTCCTTTTGCTGCCCCCAACTCAGCTCCCGTTTCAGCTCCCGTTTCCCAACCAAACTCTGTAAAAAAAAAAATACTCACCTTATTCATTCCCCTGCAGCAGTCTTCACTTCTCTTTCGCATTAATGCAAGGTAAGTATTTATTTATTTTTTTGTTTTTACAGAGGTCGGCCTCAGACAGGAACTAGGTGTTTTGTAGCCCGGTATTGGGCCACAGACCAGTGGTTGGTGAACACTGCACTGAACTGAACAAGTAGGGTTAGTATCTCTGTCCAGACATCCATTTTTCTATCCATTATACAAAAATAAACTGAAAAACTAGACTGGAAGAGAGGTGGCAAGATCAGCACGTATCCCAATGGACATCACTAAAATAGGGTCTGCCGGCTTTCCGGGATGATGTCCTATTTTGCCCTCAATTTTTGATGGACTATGTGCATGGCCTAAAAGTGAACAAACCTCTTATAGCATGGAACAATAGGTGTTCTAAAGTTTTCTTGCGAGTGATGATGCCCAAAACATTCATAGAATCCTGCTTGTTAATCTGGTTATGTATCCAAAAGATAAGGGAAAGGTCTCCATAAACTGCGGTACCACACCCTTCACGTTTTATCACATTATTGCAGTCACTTTTGGTTCAATATACAGGATTTTATAGTAAGGAGTGTATGAGTTTACTAGTGTGAGATATTGTAAGGGTATTAGTGAATTTCCACATTATGACAAGACAGGAGAATTATTTTGGAGATGCCAGCTACAAGGGGGTCAAGGACATCCAGGAGACATACATGAGGAGACGGGACAAGGGGGAGGCTGGAATATTCGGATGTTTATTAGCAGCATCTATAACCGTATATACTGTAACTCCTGGAATCTGTCTGGACCTGATTGAAAAATATTCTGTTCATGTGAGGAACTAGGAACATGTGGTGTAATGTGAAGTAACCAGCAGCTATATATATACTTCCACTTTACTGGATGAGGATTGTGCAACAGACTCAGAGCTCAGTGATGGCAGCCTGTGCTGTAAGACTGGATCAGCGACTTACTGAAGATTGTGCGTGCAATGAACAGACTTTAGGCGCCCAGAAGTTCCACCAGACTCCTACACATACGAGCGCTTCTCAATATCCGCAAAAAGTTATATTTATTCAGTAATTCAATTCAAAAAGTAAAACTCATATTATTTAGAATCATTACTTACAGTGAACTTTTTCAAGTGTTTTTATTCATGCCGTTCATTGTGGCAAGGAAAACCCAAAAGTCACTTGGGCACATTTACTTACCCGTCCGGAGGAGTTCTCCGAATGTACATTGTCAGACTATCATGCACTGTGCCGCGATTCACTATGATCGTGTGCCCGATATCCTGCATGTGTCACTTCCCCGCTCAGGTCCGACAGAGTTCACCTTCTTCTTCCCGGTGCATGTAAGTGCTTGATCTTGTGACACAATTTGAAAGTTAAATCCTGCGCTCAGTCCGAATCAGTCGGATCGTCCAACGGCCCATCCCCCTATTTCCCCCTATCCATTTAAATACCTGTCACAGCCGTGCAAAACCTGAAAACGTCAGAAAGTCCGACAAAAGTGTGTCCACGGACCATTAGTTAAATAAGCCCCATTATCTCAGAAAATTAGAATAATGCACCAAAGGGTTCCTGATTGTTTTAAAAGGTCTCTTAGTCTGGTTCAGCAGGCGACACAATCATGGAGAAGACTGCTGACTTTACAGATGTCCAGAAGGCAGTCACTGACACTCCATAAGGAGGGTAAGCCACAAAAGTTCATTGCTAAAGAGGCTGGCTGTTCACAGAGTGCTGTGCCAAAGCATATTCATCGAAAAATGGTAGGAAAAAATGTGCTAAAAAAAAAGTGCAGAAGCAACCGGGAAAACCACAGCCTTGATAGGAATGTTAAAGAGGACCTGTCACCCGAATATTTGCTCTAGGAGCATTTACTAAAGTTAGCAGCACCCTAGCCCTACCCCTGTAATAGCAGTGTTAAAACGCTAGCTTTATACATAACATAGCAATAAAGCTAGAAAACACTGCACTACATAGCGGTCCGAACCCTGGACCAAACTTACAGAGGTCCTGTGTATTCATGAGGGGGCGGTCCGAGGAGGCGGTGACTGACGCATGAAGCCTGGGAGTCACCGCTGGCATATGATATGTAGGAATATATGGCCCACGGCACCATGCGCCCATTGCAATGTATGGGGGGCGTATATCGGCCGTATATAAGCCCCCCATACGTTCGTGTGAATGTACCCTTACAGCGGTCCGGCTGCATTGTCAAAGTCTTCAACTTAAAGGGATCACACTTAATGTATAATAATGCACATCTAAAATCTACTTTCAGAAGGAACCACTTCCCTCTCTTTCTGTATGTAGGGAGGAATGGATTGCTGAGGGAGCAGGGGGAGGGGGAAACACTGTAACAGCCTGTAAATCTGCAGCATGGAGACACTCTGGTAACAACTTCCAGATATCCAGATATAAATAGTAAAAGTTGATTTTAAAAGAAGGGGGGGGGGGGGGCGTGGAAACAAATATAAGACAATTACCACATTCATGGGGAAGATTTGTCATCAAGTTTCTGAGGTAAAAATTTTCTAGTTGCCCATGGAAACCAATCAGAGATCATCTTTAATTATATAAACAGCTCTGGGAAAATAATATCTGAGCTCTAATTGGTTGCCATGGGCAAGTAAAACTGTTCTGCTCTAAGAGACTTATGATAAATCTCCCCCATGGTGTCTGGATCTATAATGCTTGGTGGTAGATTTCCCTTAAGGTACAGTTCAAACCTGTGTCTGGGCTTTCCACTACACTCTGATTGAATGTGATTGTAAGGTCTTCTATGACTTCTATGGACCTTCCATTTATTAATAGCAGAAAAAAAGACATGGGCTGCAGGACTACTTGTTCTGGTACTGCAGGAGATGTATATAAGCAGGATATTGGGCGCACAATCGCAGCAGATGTGCATTATCATTGGACAATGCACTTTAGGTGAACTCCTCCGGACAGGTAAGTAAATGTGCCCCAATATGTTAACAATATGTTAGCAGTGTATTAACAAAACACAAATGTCAACACAATGTTAACACATGTGTTTTGGATACACACGTTAACAGCAATGTAAGCAGCTGTTGTATTGCGTTTCAGAACAGACTGTAAACGCCATGTCATAACGCAACCTTGCGCATCCGTTTTTACCTGCTGTATGCTCTCTGTGATTTCCATGACAGTTTTTAAGAGCCTGTCCAAATTTTTTCATATTTGTGGATTATGGACAACAATGGCAGATTACGTATCCACAAAACAAAAAGATTTTTTTTTATTGATAAGGCTGAGGAACCAGGTGTTATGCCTTCTAAAAAATGTTTTTTTTTTGCTTACATAAAAAATAATCGGAACAGATTCCATATGGACATGGAAAAAAATGGATGAGAATACAAAATGCAAAGAGAACAGATACATTTTTTACAGATGCACCACTGGGATGAGGCCACATGCATTTTGCGGGGTGCAAGTAGGGGAACGTCATCCCCTGCTTGTGGCCTATGTGCAATGAGAAGGTAAGCACCACTCACAATGCCCATGTCAATAGAAAAGGCCTACCCAGACACATAGCAGGCAGGAAAAGGAACTACTGTATAATATGCAGTCTACTAAGCCCAGTAAAACCCAATGAGCCGCAAAAAAAAAAAGAAAAAAACACTAGCTCATGGCCAAAGGAAACATGAAGACTAGTACATTAAGCCTAACAGTTTTTATGTATTGTTTATGGGTTTTAAGATAGCAGCCGCTATGGGACCTGCAGTGTCAGGGGGCCCCGTCATCCGACGTGACACTTGAATGTAAAATAACAACAACTTCTGCCGCGTGGTCTGCAGTTCCCGCTGGAGATCTGCTGTCTCCGGTAGCGGGGACCTATGTAAGTATGGTCCGCTGCCCTCCTCCACCTCCCCCTCACCTTCCCCACTCACCTTCCCCGAGTCGCCGCGTCTCTTCTCCGCGTCGCGTCCCGTCGGGTCTCCGCTCCGCCCCCGGACCTCCGCCACGCCCCCGACCCTGCGCCTTATAGTCCGATGCGCCTTATATATGGAATTATTACATATATAAGGCGCATCGGACTAATGCGCCTTATATTCCGGTGCGCCTAATGGCCCGGAAAATAGGTATGTGCACCATTATATATATATATATATATTATGCCCAGAGGTTGAAGGCACAACCAGGAGACAGGCCAGTACACCAGGACAAGTGGAGGGGGCCATAGAAGGGCAACAACTCAGCAGCAGGACAGTTACCTCCGCCTTTGTGCCAGGAGGAACAGCGCCCAGCAAAATGACCTCCAGCAGCCACAAATGTGCATGTGTCTGCACAAACGGTTAGAAACCGACTCCATGAGGCTGGTATGAGGGCCTGACTCCAGGAGGATGGTATGCGGGCCTGACTCCAGGAGGATGGTATGCGGGCCTGACTCCAGGAGGATGGTATGCGGGCCTGACTCCAGGAGGATGGTATGCGGGCCTGACTCCAGGAGGATGGTATGCGGGCCTGACTCCATGAAGGTTTGATTCTTGTAGGAGGCGGGACACAGTAGAGATGTGCAGGACACCGCAGGGAAACCGGGACAAACTCCCAACCGTCCGGGACAGCCCTGAAAAAACAGGACTGTCCCACCTAATCCAGGACTGATCAAAGACCTGTATAATGTCTATTGATGCTCCATGTACTTCTGTACTCAGAATGAATGGAGCACCCACACACGGATACATAGTAGATGAAGATAATTATTATAATACATAACAAAATAATCTAAGGCCACTTTACATAAGTATTCTGATCCCCATAAAATTGTTTATACCATCCACAACCATTTACAGTATTTCACTTTTGACTGATAACATGGAATCTCCCCGACATGTCCTAACCACTATGTAATACAGCGCACATGTCATATTATTGTCAAATGTAAAATGAAAAAGAAACAAAACAAAATGGTAAAAAAAAAAAAAAAAAAACTGTTGCATATAATGTGAGTGGCCAAAGCATTCATCATGGAAACCCCCTTTAAGTCATGTCCTCACTTGTTATAGATGTCTGCAGAATCCTGGCAAGTTATTGTCCTGAGTTTCCGCTGTCTTTTGTGACTGAGAGACAAGTCTGCTCACATCCAGGCCGCTCAGATATAATACACACAACTCACCCGCTGTCCCGCAGTAGTCACCCGTCCTCACCCTCTCCCCGGACTGTCAGCTCTTCTTCCCCTTTCACTGTTCCTCAGCCTTTGCTATCCATCAGCTCCGGGATTCTGATTGGTTGGGTGCTTTCTGAGCTGCTCCGCCATTGGTTGTGAGCTCTGTCAGTAATGGGAGAAGTGGGCGGGACTCCCGTGCCGTGCAGTGTATTGTCCGCTCTGTGTGTAAACAAACGGCGATTCTATAGACGCAGATGCGGTAACGCACTATGAGGGACAATACACGGGGTCTTACAAAAGACACAAGGGGAAGTAATAGCTGTGCAGGGCTTGTCACCACTAACATGGCAAGACATGTGTCTTACAACAATGGGTGCTGGAAGTGTTACAATATGGCGGAGCCACCTATAAGTGTCTGTACTGTCTAATACACACGGCTTCTATGGCTTAAAGGGTTGTATCCATTCATGGGATAAGCTTCTTATCACTTGGTGTCTGACCTCTGGGACCTCTAACAATGAGGAGAAAGTGGTTATAGCAGTGCAATATAGCCATAGGGGCACATGTATCAGAAGTCTGGCTTCTCTCTGTTTTTCGAGGCTTTTCTTGGCTTTACTGCTGGTCGGATGTATCTTAGCGATTTTTCCGTGTTGGTACATGTGCCGTTTGGTCTATAGTGAATTTGCAAATTTTTAGAACAAAAGTCGCAAAAAGTCTCCAAAAGTTGCAAGCAGTCCCCAGCTTATTTCTCCGCCTGGTCAGGGGCAGCCGTAGAGTTGCGAAAAAAAAATAGCAATTTTTTTTAAAAAGTTGCAACTTTTACATCTGGATTCAGGGAACACTGCAGGAAGCTAGGCAATGGTAAACTTTGTTTTAGGCGCAAAAATAGTTTCAAATAAGCACAAGCGCCATTAAAAGTCTCAGAAAAAAAAAAAAAGCCAAGCCAAAAGTGTGATACATGTCACATAGAGTGGCAGCGATCCGGACCCCAAAACCACAATGAAAAGAATTTTTTGGGGGCCTGACCCAAAAGTAAATGGAGCGGCAGGTCAAGCTCTTTACTCCATCTCAGTCCTCTCAGCCATATCCAGCAAGATATACAGTCCGCAGGTCTAGTTTTACAATTCTCACAAACAGTTAAAGATATTTGGATTTTGGGTTGAAAGGGGCATCCCATCTGGTCATTCACATTTAAATTGCAGTTCTTCAAATGCATGTTATTTAAAAAAAAATGTACCCATGTGAAGATAATTTTCCAAACATATAGCTATGTTGTCCTTTAGAAACAAGATAGTTGTTCTTGGATACGACCAGCACTGTAGTCTTCCAGCACTGGCAAGGCTTAAACACATTGGGGCTCATTTACTAAGGGTCGCTGGTCGCACTTTTCTTCGGACTGTTCGCCTTCTTCAGGGATTGCACAGCTCTGACAGGTATTTAACAGGTGTCTGTGCTGGGATTGTGACACACACGATCAGATTGTTGCGCAGCTGCGCCGGCTTCCATGCGACACAAACAGGGGGAAGGCCGTCGGACGATCCGACTGATTCGGACTGAGCGTGGGATTTAACTCTCAAATTGTATTGCAAGATAATGCACTTACATGCACCAGGAAGAAGAAGGTGAACTCCGGCGGGCCTAAGCGGGGAAGCAACACAGGCAGGATATCGGGCACACGATCTTGGTGAAAGCGGCAGAGTGCATGATCATCGGACAATGCACTTCCAGTGAACTCCGGTGGACAATGCACCTTCCCTTTATTTTTTGGGTCCCTATGATCACAGAGATACCAAATATAAATATATAGGTTTTATTATGTTTTACTAGATGTAAATCTTTTGTACAAAATTTTTTTTTTCATTTCTCCCTATACTGAGGCCAATAACTTTTTTATTCTTTCATTTACAGAGCTTTGTAAGGGGTCATTTTTTGTGGAATGAGATGCTGTTTACATTGCTACCAATTTGGGGACAGTACGGCCTTTTGATCACTTTTTATTAAAATAATTATGTGTTGGAAAATGTAAAAAAAAAAAAATTTGCCACTATTTTCCGCTTTGGGGTTCACCACCAGGTATATCCGCTTTTTTAATATTTTGACGGATCAGACTTTTTGGGACATGACAATGCCTAACAAGTTTACGATTTGATTTATTTATTTCATTTTATATCAGTTCTAAGGGAAGAGGGGTACCATATATACTTGAGTATAAGACTAGTTTTTCAGACCAAAAAAAGTGCTGAAAACCCAAACTCGGCTTATACTCGAGTAAAAAAATATATCAAAACTCACCTTTCCGGCTTCCCCCGCTGCTGGCTATATACTGGGGCAGGGGGCTGGCTATATACTGGGGGCCAGGTGCTGGCTATATACTAGGGGATATGGGCTGGCAGGCTGTATACTGGGGGGGTAGGTGCTGGCTATATACTATGGGGCAGGGTCCGGCAGGCTATATAATGGGGAGTCTGTGACCAATGCTTTTCCCACCCTCGGTTTATACTCGAGTCAATAGGCTTTCCCAGGTTTTCGTGGTAAAATTAGGGGCCTTGGCTTATACTTGGGTCGGCTTATACTCGAGTATATACAGTAATTTAAACTTTTAAGTTTTTATTTTTAAAAAAATTCTTCTTTTTCTTCTTTTTTACTGCATATTTAGACCCCCAATGGTAAGGTTATGTAAGTTCACATTTATGACCTTACATTGTACATCTAAATTTATCACAACAGCCACAGAAGCCCTGCAGTTTATGTATAGAACGTGTGCAGCGTAAACATGTTTATACATTATCAATACTACAGAAAAAACATTTGTTTCTATCTATATTGCTCTATTCTTAGTGATTGATAACTTTTACAGGTGTTTGCCAGCAGAGGAATTTCTTCTCTCCTTTCTCCTTTTTGCTCTACCCTGAATAACCTGAAGTTCTCTCATGGAAAGGAAATGTATGTGTGCACAAAAAACATATGGGCAGCTTTAAAGTGTCATATGCTGAATGATAAAAGTGGTGTAGTTTAAAGGGTTTGCTCACTGCAACATGAACAGTTTTCTCTCTTGATGAAAATTTTTAACATTTGAGTTTTATTTTTTAGTATTTTCTTTTTATAGTCTTTCTCAGACACTCAGGAAATCCCCCCCCCCCCAACCTTCTGTGATAAGGGACAGCAGGGGCGTAACTTGAGGGGGTGCAGAGGTTGCGGTTGCACTAGGGCCCAAGGGGTTTAGGGGGCCCTTATGGTGTCACTTTCCCATATGAGAAGACTATTAATATAAACCATACATTATAGTCAGGGGCCCGGCACAGACTTTGCACTGGGGCCCATCAGCTTCTAGTTACGCCATTGAGGGACAGTCTCCTCTCAACACTCACACTACCCTGAGATATAAATTTTAAAGTTACCTTTTTTCAAATGTAGTTCAGATAGGATTTAGCTTGGTAGTCTATAACATAGTGTGGATTTTCTTAAAATCTTCAATAGAAATCTTCTCCATTATAGGCATACACTACTGGTTTAGCTATCAAAATTTGGGTTTTTGCAACAGCTATTTCACTTTGATATATCTAATAACTGATGGACACAGTAATATTTCAGGATTGAAATGAGGTTTATTGTACTTACAGAAAATGTGCAATATGCATTAAAACAAAATTTGACAGGTGCAAAATTATAGGTACCCCTTTATCATTTGCTTGATTTGAATACTCCTACTACTTTTTACTGACTTGCTGAAGCACTAAATTGGTTTGGTAACCTCATTGAGCTTTGTACTTCATAGCGAGGTGTATCCAATCGTGAGAAAAGTTATTTAAGGTGGCCACTTGCAAGTTGTTCTCCTATTTGAATCTCCTCTGAGGAGGCATCATGGGCTCCTCAAAACAACTCACAAATGATCTGAAAACAAAGATTGTTCAACATAGTTGTTCAGGGAAAGGATACAAAAAGTTGTCTCCGAGATTTAACCTGTCAGTTTCCACTGTGAGGAACATAGTATGGAAATGGAAGACCACAGGGACAGTTCTGGTTAAGCCCAGAAGTGGCAGCCAAGAAAAATATCAGAAAGGCAGAGAAGAAGAATGGTGAGAACAGTCATGGACAATCCACAGACACCTCTAAAGACCTGCAGCATCGTCTTGCTGCAGATGGTGTCACTGTGCATCGGTCAGCAATACAGCGCACTTTGCACAAGGAGAAGCTGTATGGGAGAGTGATGCGTAACAAGCCGTTTCTGCAAGCACGCCACAACCAGAGTCGCCTGAGGAGTGCAAAAGCACATTTGGACAAGCCAGTTTCATTTGGGAAGAAGGTCCTGTGGACTGATGAAACAAATATTGAGTTGTTTGGTCATACAAAAAGGCGTTATGCATGGCGGCCAAAAAATGTAGCATTCCAAGAAAAACACTTGCTACCCACTGTAAAATTTGGTGGAGGTCCCATCATGCTTTGAGGCTGTGTGGCCAATGGTGGCATCGGGGATCTTGTTAAAGTTGATGGTCGCATGGACTCCTCTCAGTGTCAGCAGATTCTTGAGAATAATGTTCAAGAATCAATGAAGAAGTTGAAGTTACGCCGGGTATGGATATTTAGGCAAGACAATGATCCAAAACACTGCTCCAAATCTACCCAGGCATTCATACAGAGGAACAATTACAATGTTCTGGAATGGCCATCCCAGTCCCCAGACCTGAATATCATTGAACATCGGTGGGATGATGTGAAGCGGGCTGTCCATGCTCGGCGACCATCAAACTTAACTAAACTGGAATTGTTTTTTAAAGAGGAATGGTCAAAAATACCTTCATCCAGGATCCAGGAACTCATTAAAAGCTACAGGAAGCGACTAGAGGCAAAAGGAGGATCTAATAAATATTAATGTTAATGCCCATGCTTCTGCACCTGTCAAATTTTGTTTTAATGCATATTGCACATTTTCTGTACAATAAACCTCATTTCAATCCTGAAATATTACTGGGTCCATCAGTTATTAGATATATCAAAGTGAAATAGCTGTTGCAAAAACCCAAATTTTGATAACTAAAAATGATTACGATTAATAGGGGTACCCAAACTTTTTCATATGACTGTATATATCTACATAATCTCTATATATTTCTTTATGTAAATATATCCCCTTATACCGGTACCATGTACCAGTATTTTGTGCCTAAAATAAAAACCATTAAGGCTTTTAACTAAACCAGAAAAAGTCCAAAGTTCCCCTCATTCATTATAAGAATAGTTCCAATATATTGAGAGTCTTTCTCACTACTCCACTATGTTTGGGAATAGACAACCCTTAAACCATCCTTCCAACACTGATTCTTCCTGCTCAAGGTCAGCCCCACTGGCGTCCAGCAAACTCTTTGCTACACTCTTTGATACACAACATTGCGTAGATTGCTCGGGTGTAGAGATAAAAGTTGCTTTTATTCCATACTCACAAACCAATCTTTAGACAGCACACATAAAAGTTTTAAAAAACGCCAAGACACCTCACCCGACCTAAGGTTTCACATCTTCAGGCTTCTTCCTGGACATCACTTTTTTATGTGAGAAATGTAACATAAAACCTAGAAAGGGCAAAGTCGTTAAGGGGTTAAGTACCAGTATAACATTTACAGTTTTCACATATATGGTATGAATATTTACAGTATTTACCCAGTGAAAAAGCCTTTTATGCAGTTTTAATGTAAAACATGTAGATGTGCAAGAGTTCCACAAGGGGGCAGCAGAAAGCTTTAGAGAACTGTGGAAAACAATACATTGTTGGAAGACTAGGAAAGGATCTATCTTGGTACAATTTGATCATTTGTCATTTGCTACTAAAAATAATATTTTATAATTTCTCTACAGCAAAATTCAAGTAGCCTTATGAAAAACAGAACCTGTCATTTTTCACTCTTGAATTGGGTACTTTGGGGCTATGAATTTCTGATACAAAAACCATAATCTGGGGCATAACTACAGCAGTAGCAGCTGCTATGGGGTCCTGCAGTGTCAGGGTCAGTGACCTACCACACTAAAGAATGGAGGATGTGCACCATATAGTACACTGCATGAATTGGTAAGAAGTGTCGGGAATCCAGAATGACAAAACTAGGGATCTCTTACCTCCAATTCCTGCTATTTTCTTCCCCCATGTGGTCAGCAGCTACTGGGATAGATGGGAAAGTGTGTATATATCAGTGAATAAATGTGTGCGCATAAGTTTATATATGTCAGTATGTGTATAAATGTGTGAGTATACAAATGTATACATATTCGGAGGGGGTAGAGGGCACCCATTCAGAAGTTCCTAGTTACACCACTGCCCATAAAGCATAAATTTACACCGTAGACAACCCCTTCAATTTTATTGCATGTGGTGATATGAAATAGTTTACTGTGGTTCTTCTTTATGTCATTTTTGTGTTTTGCACTATGTGCAAGTCATGATCTTCCCTTGCCCACACACAATGCGCCAGATACAGAGGATCCCACCAGATGACTATGACCTGGTCATAGCTGTTCTACAGCCAAACATAGCGATGATCACATGACCTGCCCATGAAGTTGCAGGACATTTTATGTGGACATGTGACCCACGGCCATATTCTGTTCTGTGTCTCCTCCACAGGGACAAAATCACAGGACCATTTAGAGGGCGGTAGCATTTTAATCCCTTCCCACACCTGGACGTGATTGTATATCCTTGCGGGGAAGTTAGTTCCCGCACCAGGATGTTCTATTACCTTCAGCTTCTAGTGCTCAATCACTCACGAACGGACGGACGGACGGACGGACGGACCCAGTAAAGCATGACCGCGGCGTGTAAGGTTCGTCCCCTAAGGATCGGACCACATGTGCCACTTACCAGGGGATCCTCTTCAGGGCAGCCCTGAGGTCTGCCAAGTACCCCAGGGCTGCCCGATGTCCCCGGCAGTCAGACCCCTTCCAGCTCTGACTGCAGTACAGTACATTAGTATTGTAGAGCAGAGGATTGGACTTGAACCAGTGCTCAGAGCATGGATGGTTCAGGTTCAAGTATGTAAAAAAATTTTTTTTTTTTTTTTTTAAGTATTAAAAAAAAACCTCTAGTTTAAAATAAAAAAAATTAAAAGCCATTAAAATGTCACTTTGCCATACAAACACAAAAAACACAAAGTATAAAAAAACACCACCTTTCATATTTGCCATCACTGCTTCTGTATCTGAAACAATTTTTTATTAATACCTATTTTCTTCTCACAAAAAATAAGTACTTAAAGGAGATGAACCTTACACGCTGTGGTCATGCTTTACTGGGTCCGTTCGTTCGTGAGTGAGCACTAGAAGCTGAAGGTAATATAACATCCTGGTGCGGGAACTAACTTCACCCACATTCATGGACTCATATATACATTTATACACTATACATACAGTATATACATATCACATTTGCACACATACCTTATAGTACCATCACATTTTCACACATACTGTATAGTACATATATATTATATACATACATATAGTATACACTATATGTATACATAAAATACATAGACATACAGAATATACACATTTATTCACAAACATACTGTATAAACATACATATAGCATTTACTTACATACACACATACATTTATACACATATGTGGGGTGGGGTCAGGCAGTTTTCTTTTACTGTGACTGCTGGCCATATGAAGGAAATAGACAGCAGGACATAGAGGCAAAAGCTTAGAAGTTCTGCCGTCCTCTCCCCGAAATGAATAATTAATTATAATAAATCTTTATTTATATAGCACACACAGATTATGCAGCGCTGCACAAAGCATGACAAATTGGTCCCTGTCCCCATGGGGCTCAAAATGTAATCAACCTACCAGTATGTTTTTAGAGTGTGGGAGGAAACCCACCCAAACACGGAGAGAAAATACAAACTCTTTGCAGATGTTGACCTAGGTGGGACTAGAACCCAGGACCCCAGCACTGCAAGGCAGAAGTGCTACCCACTCAGCCACCGCTTATCTTCGCTGTGTGATGTGGAAGATGATAACAGTTGTATGCATATTATTTTATACAATGTGCAGCATATTATGTGTATAATAGTCCACATCCTCCATTATTTAGTGTGGCAGGTTGGATGCTGGGCCCCCTGAAACTGGGGGCCGTGTAGCAGCCGCTAGTACTGTTACCACTGTTGTTATGCCTCTTCTTTTGGCTCTGCCTTCCTCCCTTATTTAATGAGTTTGTGTAAATCATCTCTGTCCTGTGGACCTCAGAAGGCTTTCAAATGCTTCAGATTTCACACTGCTCACTATAGGAGAAAGAGCGAGAAAAAAGGTAACTAGAAGCTGCGGAAGGATACTAAAAAGTTTATGATCACCTGTTCCATTAATTTCTGAAATTAACAAAATAGCTTAAACAGTTTAGTTGCTCGTTAATTATTTTGTTTCAACCCACATATAAATACGATTATCTTTGTCACCCCTTTGGTTTAATGTGCTTATTATACACCTGACAATGGCAATTTTATTTCAAAATACTGCTGGATGCTTGTCACGGTGCATTGTTAGAGATGACCTGGCGGTTCATGCACAAGGTGCAGTTTTCATGCCTTTTTTACTCGCTACATGTAACCTTTGCTGTTAATGATCTGCCTGTTATCAGAGCCAAACTATCATGTGTTACTTCATGGAGAATACCCTTTGCATTCCAAGTTCAAGTCACATCAGATAGCATCATATTGTGCAACTCAATTCACTTATCAGTTGAATGATGAGTCCTGGGTTGCACAATTATAATGAGTAGATATTTCTAAACTATGGAAAAACCATTATCCAAATGATTAACTTGCTATTTTTTGCAAAATTTAAGTTTAATATATGTTCTTCTAAACAAGGAGACATCTTTTTTGTATTGATCCCATTAAATATTAGACCAACAAAAGCTCTGATGCCTCTGCGAGCCTATTTAGAGCAGGTAACATACAATGTATTAGGTGTGTGGAGACTAGCTGGTATGTCTCTCATACACAGCATATAGGGAAAAACAGTAAATTCTGTTCCCATCTTTATCCCAACCTCATTAGTAACAGCATTATTCAGGACAAATAATGAACTGAAATGTATTTATATGAGTAAAGAGATACAAAACTTTTCTTCGGAAGCCGGTTTCTTCGCTGCAAATACTCGCAGACATGAGAGAAGACAATTATAGATTCTGCAGTTTCCAGAATTTGAAGTTACAGGGAACCAACCGATCAGTTACGGATGCCCAATCATAGAGCCTGGCCTCTGGTTGACAATTGGTTTCGGGTCACTAGGATCCCTTTTTCAAGCTCATGAGACTTGTCCTTCAGGTTCCTGGGGATATCAGAGTGAGGAACTTAAAGGAAATCTACCAGTATAGATAATGCCAAATAGACTCAAAATACTCATCATCTGACTACGGTTGGACAATTCCCTATAGCTTACCTTGTATTACAGGAGACGGGGGAGGGGTAGGAGATAGACATCACTATAGACAGAGGCACTTCCTGGTTGAACCATGCTTCTAGCAGCGAGGCGAGGAGAAAGCAGTAGTTGCGATACAAGCAAGATAAGCTCTGGATCCTAGGGGGGCGGGTGGCATAACAGTGCTGACTGCTAAATAAGAAGCTAAATAAAAGTGTAGCACACAGCATCTCACAGCACAGAAGGATCATGACGTGTCCTCCCTCCCCGGCCACACACTGGAAACAGCAATAAAACTGGGTAAAATTGCAAAGTAACGGGTGAAAAATTATTTTTGTGTAAACATCAGTAGGAGATTAAAATTTGGGAACTTTCTTTCATGGGCAAACCCCTTTAAGGGACAGGTCACACACACTTGAAAAAGGGACCCTTCCAAGTAAAGGCATCCAGTTATACCTTTTTTCCTTAATTTGAAGTGTGGTTACTCAGAATTGCAAGCGGTGTCCCTGTGACCTGCGCCCTGACAATTTCAGATGTTGGCTGTTGACAGAGTTGTGCTTAACCTGTACAACCGTGACCAGTGAGCAACAAGGAATGATCCAGCATGTTGTCTGCCATCAAGTCTTTTCTGGTAATTCTGAAACATCTGGTAAAAACACATGTACGATTGACGTCTTTCGGCAAAAGCCTTATCTGCAAAGAGTTTGTATGTTCTCTCTGTGTTTGCGTGGGTTTCCTCCGGGTCCTCCAGTTTCCTCCCACACTCCAAAACATACTGGTAGGTTGCTTAGATTGTGAGCCCCATTGGGGACAGGGAACGATTTGACAAGCTCTGTGTAGAGCTGCGTAATCTATGTGCACTATATAAATAAAGGAATATAAATAAAGGATATTCTCTCTCCATTGTATCCAATCCTAGAGCTAGGTCATCAGTGTGTAAATGCTCAGTGGTACAGAAAACCCTTTAAACCTAGAAAATAAAAGACACCAAACCTCTGCATGTACTGTGAAATTTTTCTTTTTAATTTACATCATCATACAGGATAGTCATGCTTTACTGACAAATAATCATTTCTCTACAGTTAAAAGTTGTCATAGCAGCTTGTCTGATTAATATTAGGTATTTACATACTGTATATGTGTCTTTATTTGTACAGCAGAACTAAGGCTCGGTTTTCATTTATGGAAGACATATTAATAGCTTTGTTGTCACAGTTCTTAAAAAATATATATCTTCTGATACATTCACTTCAGGATAAGAAACACCTGGGATTCAACTGATAAAAACAGGACTAACCTTAAAATAATAAAAAAATAAAAATAAAACTTGTGACAATTTATACCAGTTATTGCAGTAATGCAATTAACAGATTATATATAAGCAGCACGATTTTACATTATTTACATAATCAAAGGCAAATGTGGACATTGGTTTAGCAAAGAACAGGGTTAATGAAACTATTGACGGAAACATACACATAATAAAATGTAGGTAAAAGAACACAAAATCGGGCCAAAAATAAACAGGTGAAAGCCAATTTTTGACTTCTACCAGCACCCAATACGTCTTCTAATCATCTAGGACTTCCCAGGTAAAAGGAATGGCCTGACTGTATATATAGCCGGCAGCCATTAATACATATATATACAGTGACATGAAGCTATTGAGGTAACGAGATTTCCATACATAGTCACACAGCAGTCTGAAAATGGCAGCAGATGTCCTATAATAGAAGATAAATAACTTATCTGCACCAGTTAATGCGTTTGGACTCTTGATGGACAAATGTAAATCAATGGTAATTGAACATTTTAAATGAGATCAATGTAGTTATGTGATTGAATTTTACCGTCAGACAAGACACAGAAACCACTCAGTCAGCCCTGCACTGCAAAGGGTCAATGGAAGCCTCTACTGCGCCCTGGAAATAGGGATTAACTGCAGTCAAGCGTTCAATGTCATGTTTGGCCAGCATTGTTCTTAAAGGGACACCAAAGACAGAAAATACACATAAAAAAGTACTTCCATCCTTGTTTTTTACTTGTTACATTTTTTAAAATCCTGGCTTACAATTAAAGCTAGCTCTTATATAGAGAGTTATGTGCCCAAGGGCAGGGTCGGCTCCAGGTTTCAGTAGGCCCCTGGGTGACAGAGCCTCAGTAGGCCCCTTTGCAGTGAACTCACATGGGGGCATTAAAAATACAGAAATTACAGTCCCCTGTTGCCTAAAGTATTCCCTAGTTTATCATCCCCACATGGTTATATTATAAACAGCCCCCTCATATTTTCATGATTTACAGCCCACATGGTTATATTATATACTGACATTTGGCCATGTAGGCCCTACAGGGGCTCTGGGTCTAGGCACTTGCCCAGGCACTGGCCATGCCCCAGGGGATCCCCCTTACATTTATTCTTGTATCTGGCTGTAAGATAACTGGCCAGGACAGAGGCCTCCCTACTGTGCCCTGCCTGCAGGAGGACAAAATAACAAGCCCCACCTAATATGCTAAGCCACACCCCTCAGCCAATCACCATGTGAAAGTGAAACAGATCAGCTTTATATTAACCCCATTGGGTTCTTTAATGTGAATATAAACCTCTCATCTCCCTGATGTTTTTCAGTTCATCATAGAGATGATCGTCTGTTTTTCAGTTATAGGGCCCCGATTCACCATTTTTTCAAAAACATCCACACTACATATTTTTTGAATAATAAATGTTCAATAACTTTTCAGTAAACTCATAAAAATCAAATAACTGTAAGAAAGTGATATAAAATATCAGAAGTGGCACTTTTCTATATTATTTTTGGTTCTTATCCCCCTCCCCCATCATTCTGGAATATCTGCTGGGTTCTGTCTAGCAAGATAGACAGAAGCTCCCCAAGGTCTTGGATTTATAGAATTATAACTATATAGAATTTATAGAATTAAAACTATATACAGTATATATATATAAAATTTCTTCTAGGTAAGTAAGAGCAAAAGTCTTAAAATGGGAAGAAAATTTTACTCCGAATGTACATCCACAGAACTACTCATCTGTGAAAAGTTTATTGAACACTTAGGAACACTTTAAACTCAATGCACTAGATGTATTCAACAGGGTTCTTGGCTCCCTCTAGTGGCACCTACATTCAAACACAATTGTATAATTTATTACAAATGTAGAGATACAGAGATCAGGTTTAAGAAAATCTAAAAAGAAAAGAATTTTGATTTTGAAAAAAGAGCAAAAAAGAGCAAAAACAAGGAAAAATATCCAATATCAGTTCCACTAAGGCGTCCTTCCAGCTTTGCAGCTGTAAAGCAGATGACAAAGCAAACTGGCAGGACACAATCCATTCTGGATCCTATCGACCGCTGAAACGCCGCTCTTGTTGGATCTTTCACCTGCTATACATTCTTGCTAATATTTTATGACTGTACAACTGAAAGTCAGACCCTGTAAACTGTGATTTATTATACAATCAGCTTTTTCTAATGAGTAACATTAGGAAAATATAGAGCAAAAAAGTAAACTGTGCATAGACTGCAAGTGAATACACTATTCATTCAAGTACATCGTGGACACCCAGGTACTAGGACAACCTCTTACAGTGCGTATATAGTAGCTTTATCGATCCTCACATACTGTACAAAGAACATGAATTTAATTTTAAATAAAGACAGGAAGAGAATAAGTTAATTAGCAAGTGTCACCTATAGAGGACCTTCACCATGTCTAAGGCTATATTCACACTGCAGCTCACCCTCGCCCCTCTCCATAGGAAGTAATAGCGCACGGCGCCATATTGCGGCAAAAGATAGGGCGCCGTAGGGCGCCATGCGCACATTGACGTCTGTGGAGGACGTATATCGGCCGTATATACGTCGGCCGTATATACGTCCTCCATACGTTAGTGTGAATGTAGCCTAAGGGTGATGGCACACGTTCAGTTTTCAGATGAAGTTTTTGAAGCCAAAAGCAGGTGTGGATCATATTGGGGGAGCCAAATAATTGAAAGGTGCTGCTCCTCCTCCTACTTTTACTCCATTTCTGGTTTGGGCATCAAAAACTGCATCTGAAAAACTGAACGTGTGACATCCCCCTAACAATTCTAATCCAGTAAATACTCGTAACTTTAATAAACTAAGAAAACTGGAGCAACAGATCTTAGATGTCTGTTCCTGGTATTCTTTCTACAAATAAACAGGTTGTTACCACTTGATAGGGTGTCCATACACCATTTAACACTGTCCAACCAGCGCTGGTTGTATACAACTCAACCCTTTGACAAGGACGAATGGTAACGCCCAATTGTCAATTTAGTCATAAACATCTATGTGTAAGAAAAGGCAAATGCTATAACTTCGATAAAAGGAGTGGTGACTGGTCCTCTTTAAATTGGTGGAGACTGACCCTTGCTGTAGAATATATAAACCTAAGTTACACCAACATATTATCTTATTTGTAATCAAGAGTTTACCTGTCCCTTAAATAGATATGCTTTTCCTAAAGATACCACAATAATGAGTGTTGAAAGCTTAAGGTTCCAGCTACTAATCTTTAAAAAATGAAAATCAGTAACTATTACAATTGTCAAGTGTGGACATTTTCCTATATAATATGGAGATGACTGGAGAGCAAATGCATAGTTAATACACATCTACTTGTATCATAAAAATCCACATTCAAGCATAGACTGTTTTTGTGCCCCCTATTGACTCCCATACATTGACACATTGCACTCAGTGATGCTGAGGTCATTGTTACAAGATTAAGGGTGGTGTCACACGTGGCGTTTTGAACCTGTTTTTAAGCAGTCCTTTAAAAAATGCATGCGGTTTTTGAAATCGCATCAGTTTTTTACTGTTTTTGTCCGTTTTTCCCAATTAAGATAATTGGAAAAAAACTGACAAAAACGATCAAAATGGATGCGTTTTTTTAACTGACTGTTTAAAAACGGGTTCAAAACGCCACGTGTGACACTACGCTAAGGCTGCATTCACACATTTCAAAACCCAATCCAGTTTTGGCCCAATCACATATGTGTGTCAACAGAAACGCATATGATCGGTAATGAGTGTCCAGTGTTTTGCATTGTTTTCATGCAAAACACCAGGCGCTCATTACCGATCTATACGTGATTGGGCAAACACTCTCCCGGATTCATCTATGTTTCAAAAGGTGTGAATGCAGCCTTAAGGGGTTTTCCAAAAATTCTGGAAAGCCCCCTGGGGCCCAGAGCAGGGGAGGTAAAAACAAAAAAAAGATGGGACACCTGTGTCACAATGGTACTTCCAGTCTTCACATTCTTCACTAGGCTGGAAATTCTGGGGGTCATGGGCTTCGACCAATGAGTGTCCTCTTTAGGGACATATGTTGTGACATAGGAGGAAGTGTGTCCAGTGCCTGAGGAGGCCAGACATTTGCAATAGCAGGTCCCAATAACCCCCAGTATCTCTGCCAGATACTGGGGACTGGAAGAACCCGAGCGACCAAGTAGTCCCCATTCCCTCCTGGATCATTGGTGGCTCTTGTTGAAACTGTGAAGATTCCCTATGCCCATCATCAGCTTTATGTATTAGCATCTCTGCCATGTTAATCCGTTGGCATGGGGACATTGTGATCAGTAAGGGAAGGCGTGACATTTGTTTCTGATTTATGTGTTCGCCATGGGGGATGCCAAGTTTAGCTTTGTTAATGTAGAACATTTTAGTAAAATGATCTGTACTGAATTCTAATCATTAATTGAATACATGACCTTTCCAGGATCCGCTGTTCTGGGTTTATATTGTATTGTCTGGACTGGTTTCACTTTGAATTAATTTAAAGTGCTTAAAAGTCAGCGGCATCACATGTTTATGGATTCCTCAATACACACATCATTTTAGAGCGTTCATCATTTCCTGTGGCTAATGGCTTTGAGTGCTAAGGAAGCTGTTAGCCCGCCTGTAGATGTAACCTACTTAATATTACTACAGACGTATACATTACATCTGCAGAAACAAAGCACAGATATTACGTGTGGGGCAGCAGCCATCCTGCCTCTTAGTGGCCTAGGAAATAGCGGCTTTACACATGGAGGCTAAAATAAGCTTTTTATTTAGCCTTTAAGACCTAAGACAATCCACTGTAGCAAACTTCATTGGACTTATTTACTAAGGGTCCGCGGATGCATTTTCGCCGGATTTTCCGACGTTTTCGGGGATTGCATGACTGTGACAGGTATTTAACAGGGGATTGTGTCGCATGCGATCGGATTTTGGCGCGACTGCGCTGGCTTTCATGCGACAGAAATCAGGGGCAGCCTGACGGACTATATGACTGATTCAAACTTTTAAATTGTGTTGCAAGATCAAGCACTTACATACACCAGGAAGAAGGTGAACTCCTGTGGACCTGAGCGGGGAAACGACACGTGCAGCATATCGGGTGCATGATCTTAGTGAATCGCGGCACAGTGCATTATGCACTTTGTGTGAACTCCTCGGGACGGGTAAGTAAATGTGCCCCAATGTGTTTTATTTCTAGAAAGAGCAGAAATATTGTATAGGGGATGACTTTGAAGTTACATAATGGCACCACTAATATAAGTTGCCTCATGACATCACAGAGGCGGAATTTAAAGGGGTTGTCCAGACACAACAAAGTATCTCCCATCTATAAGATAGGCGATAACTTGATGATCGTGTGATGCCAGCTATAACACCATCATGGATCAAGAGAACGGAGGTCCGTTGTATCCCAAATGCATGGAACAACAGGATGAACATTCACTTGGGGCAATGGTGGAAGTAGTTGAGTACTGCACACATCAGTGTCATAGAGCTGACTAGAGCAGCAAGGGACATTTGGGGGTACACAATGCACCTCCATTCTTGTGATCTGTCACGGTTCCACTACTGTTCCCCCCTATCCTGTGCATTTGCAGTGACCAGAAAACCCTTTAAATTAACCCCCCTGTTCTCAAACTATTTTCCAATCAATGCATAGTAAAACTGCCCGTTAGCCGCTTTTTTAATCTTTCAGGTGCGGTTCCTCCCCTTCTTTTTCTATAAAATGGCCACCAGCTTCTTAGACGACACTATGTACACCGTCTCTGGTGGTCTCAGACACTCCCCCACCTCTTAGATGGATCAGTTGGCATGCCTAAAAAAGAAGCTCAAAAAGTCCAGGAGGAGGGGACTGGAAATCGGAGGAACCATGTCAGAGAGGTTAAAAAAGAGGGCCCCAGTTATTTTATCTGTGCATTTGTTGTGATTTTTTGTGTGAACCAGAGAAGGGCTTTAAAGATACTTCTATTTGTGAGCGTTCTGCATCCATGAGTGCGTCATTCACGATACAAGGTGAAATTCATACAACAATCATGTGGAGAAGATGTATATTTGATGCAATTCAATGTACAAGGCCTGTGGACAGATGAAAGACCGGCTCTACAAGAGTAAATTCCAGCTTCTTCTTTAATAAATATATAGCAATGTCTCATCTGTTTCCTCCTGATTCTACACAACAGAAGCGGCACAGAAAATCTCCGCTTCTTTCGTCACCACAATATGGGGCAGTCCAGTTTAGCAAACCCTGGATCTTTCCGTAGCTGCCAGTATGTGTTATTCGTCACCCATGATTCATCACTGGACTTTCTGGGGAGAAAAAGACACGCTCGTCAATAAAAGACATCAATCCTATTCTTTCCCAAAATTACGAGACGGATGAAGTATTTTGGCGTTTTTGCACAGAATACAATGTTGTAATCAACTGCAGTGAGAGAACATTTCATGATAAAACACAACTTAGCTGGGGCCCTCAGACAATGTGTCAAAGGATAATCTGCCATCAAAATCAAGCATGGATAAGCCAGGGGCACTTACTCATAGATCCAGGAACCGGGACTGTGGTAATTATCTTATGATCCATGGCCTCCTTCCTTCTTTTAATATCTTTTAAATTATGCCAATGAGTCAGAAGGGCTCTGGGGCACATTACCAGAGTTATCCATGCTGCAGATTCACAGGTTGTTACAATGTAAAGGAAGCACTTCCCCCCTCCCACACTGTGTGCTGAAATGTTACATCTGGCAGAGGGAAATGTGAGACAGTGAACACCTTGTGAAGCCAGAGCACAGAGGGGCTCTGGCAATGCCCCTCACCCCTGAGCCCTTATGCCTGATGTATTTTCACAGCAGCAGAGGAAGTTTCAGCACACATTGTTATGGAGGAAATACTCCTTGTACACTGTAACAGCCTGTGAATTTGAAGCTCCTAGGGGCCCACCCAGATGCCCTTAAAGCTCTTAAGCATATTCTTAATAGTTGATATTAGAAGGAAGGAGGTCACGGATAACAAATATAAGAAGATGACCACAGTCACGGTGACTGGATCTATGAGTAAATGTCCCTGGTCTATCATGCTTGATTTTGATGGTAGATCAAAGTAAGTGGGTCCAGAATTTTTTACTGGATGGCAGTTGCCTACAAGCCTCATAATGCCTTGCATCCTGTCACAACTTCTTACTTTGTGCAGTCTCCAAGAGAAAAATGAACAAAGATAAACAAAAAGTAACACTGTGTCTCCTGTTCCAGCAGTACAGCCCCAGTCTGTCTGTTAATGCACTTGACTGTAGTGGAAGTGCCAGGGATACCGTGACTGCTGCAGCCAATTGGTGGCCTCATTAGTCACAGTAGCAAAAAAAATGGCAAAAAGTGACAGACATGTATCATTTTTTCCCCTAGAGGTCTATACATCACAAATACAAACAGATGCCTTTTTGTTAGCGTTTTAGCAGATCTGCTAAGAAAAGTGAGGTCCTGTTTGTCATAAAAGAAATGTCCTGTCGCTTCGTCAATGTCTATGGGAATTTGTGGAACAAGCTGAGCTCTGTGATTGGCTATTTACGATACTCCTTAACAATGAGATTTGTGCTCAACCTGCCTCTCCACCAATGAGGAGAAAGGGGACCTACGTTCTTGTGGTCACCGGGAGTCCTTGCATCATATTTCTGTATGATGCAAGGACTCTGGTCCTGTACAATGTGTGCACTCCGTGGGACTCGGTGTATCAACATAGAGGACCATTTTCACGGGTTAGACACTTAGGGTTTGGCAGAGCTAGAAACTTTGCCTCAGGTGTACTAAAACTGGGAAAAACATTAGCAACAATTAGTTTCAAACCTGAAGAACCGAGGCTGGTGCTCTATATTGTTTTCTTCCAGAACTCTTCTCCTCTCCCTCTGCAGCTGCTCTATCCTCTGTTTTTGTGCTTCTGCTCCCTCTGTGTTCCCTTCCTCCAGCAATCTGTCACAGAAATAACACAGGTACACCATTAGCAATGGAGATGATCATACCCTTGAGAATGCCCCTTAGCTGTGGCTGTTACAATGACGCATCTCTGGTCGCCCTATTTATAATTTGTCTCGGCAGAATATTTTTTTCCAGATGACCTCCAAGTCATAGGGTCAGACAGTTTTATATACAAAATGTTTATTATGTGTGAATTAATGAAGACTGCTCCAAAATCCCCACAAATCTCATAACATTTTCTAAACTCTTGTTGCAAGGGTACAGTCAATAACTCTACATGCAAAGCACGTGGTAAATATAATTGTGCTTACATTTGAAGCGTAGATCTATAAACTATACACTACAAAAAAATGTAAATTCAATGATCTTTTGTTAATTTGAATCTTACACATTTTGTTCAGTTTTCGTTTCATGAATCCGATTTATCTAATAAGCAAAAGTCATCCATAAGTGACATTTTGGAAAATATTTAAATACACAAAAATGCTTATTACATAAATTTAACCCCTTTATGACTGCCATGCGGCTATATACTCCGTGCAGAAAGGATGTTTATAAACCTCATGACAGTGGGCAATTTTAAACACCTATATCTCCTAAGCCCTGGCACCTAGAAACACAATTCTGAGGTCACATTTTTATTTAGAGCTTTCTATTTCCGAGATGTCCGATTGCAACTTCAAGAATGGATATCTCCGGATCAAACAATCCCGATATCATATTAAAGGGGACTCTCCTGTTTAACATAACAGAATTGTGTTTCTAGGTACCAGGGTTCAGGAGATATAGGCGTTTGAAATGTGCCCCCATCCAGCCTGTCAGCCGAAGGCAGAATGCACCCTCTGCATCTGTAGCTGAACTTGGGGAAAGGGTGATGGAATGATGATATACACATTTATAACATATTTTGGTAAACATTTATTCAGTTTTAGTACTTAAAAATACTTTAATTGGACAAATTACAAAAAACCCCCACTTTTTAACATTTGTTGTAACATATTGGCTAAATTTATATATAAAAAATATGTACCGTAATTAATAAAATTATCTTATCAAAGTCTTAGATGTCATGAAATTGGAAAATTGTTATGATCTGTAAAGCTTTTCCAGAGATATGGTCTCTGGAGCAATAGCAGAACTTCAAAGATTGACCTCAGAAAGGGGTTAACCTTTAATGAATAATGAATACTTATTACCTAACCATGGGATGTGTAAGTGTCTAATCACTGGCTGCCTTACCACTGGGATCTTATGAGAAGTTGTTCCACGTCCACATATCGTTCAACACGGGCAAACAATTTCCTATTCTAATAACCTTTGGGGTTCCATTAGTGTGAACCAATCTAACCTGCTCAATGGCAAAGAGTTTTTGCCCAATATTCGTTATGAATCCAGGGCCTTTCTCCACTGTGTTTAATATAGTTCAAAAGGTAATAAACTAAATAGTGGAAAGTAAAACCTTACCTTTGGTCTGGTCTGAGCCTTGTGTCAGTAGAAGGTAGCAGCGGCTTTGTCTTTGGATCTATTTCATTTAACCGTAGTGCAAACTTTGTGAACCCATAGTACAATTCAGAGTCCTTGGGCATAGGGTCTGTTTTATAACAAAGACAAGAGGTTCTGTCTATGTAAAAATGACAATTTTCACAACTTTCCATCATTGCATTATATTCCCCTGATCCAAGTTATACTTAAAAGGGAACCAGTCATCATAAATAATAAACTATTACCAGTATGTTGTCAAGCAGCTGAACAGCTTCCTAGTTTCTTTCATCGCGGTGGCATCATCCAGAGAATCAACTTTAAAGTCAGATGTAAACTGTTTGCATAATGTTAGGAAGGCGGAGAGTACAACACTGAAGTAAAGCTCTCCTTATATCTGAAGCCCGATTGAGAAAATCTGGACTTCAGGAGATGTGGTAGGTTAAGTCTCTGGATGCAGGAAGGTTGTTCTGAGGCAGGGAAAGCTTGATTTCAGTGTTAAATTTTCCCGCCTTCTTGACTAGATACAAACAATACTTATTTCAAGTTGATTCTCTGGTTGATGCCAGCACGCTGACTCATGAAAGAAACATTGGGGCACATTTACTTACCCGGTCCTGTCGCGATCCCCGATCCGGACAGTCCGACAAGGATGAAGTCCGGCGCAATTCATCAACATTGTGCGCCGAGATCCTGCATCTGTCACTTCCCCACTCAGCTCCGCCGGAGTTCACCTTCTTCTTCCCGGTGTATGTGAGTGCATGTCTTGTGACACAATTTGCAATGTTAAATCCCGCGCGTTGTCCGAATCCATCGGATCGTCCGACGGCCCGACCCCCAATTTGTGTCGCTTGAAAGCCGGCGGCGATGTGCCAAAATCCGATCACGTGCGCCAAAAACCCCTGTTAAATACGGCGCAAAGTGGAAATCGTTGGTAAACCTGGCGGAAATGCGGTCCGCGGACCCTTAGTAAACGCGCCCCATTATCTATGACCCGTTAAGCTGCTTGACAACATATTGGCAGTGGTTTATTTGTGATGACAGTTCTATTGCAGAGCTGAAATTTGTCTTACCTAAATTTGACACTACATTCATTCCTGCCATTTGGTGATTTCTAAGAAAATTTATTAAAAGATTCATACATTTTTTGTTAAACATATTTTTCTAGGAATTTGTGTTGTTTTAATTTATATTTTCATGCGATTATATATATAAAATAAAAGTACTGTACTCTGCTACTTTAACCACTGGTGTTATAAGGATTGACCCAAGTTAGATCATTTTCACAGGGGAAAGGGGATAACAATCTGATCAGTGGGACCGACTGTTGGAATCCCACCAATCACGAGAATGGCCCCTCTCTTATCAGAACACAGGTACAGTTTTCACTAATTGATGGAGTGACAAGTCAAACACGTGTCCTGCTGATTTCTTCAATTGTATGGGAGCGTTAGCTAGGAGTTGTACTCAACAATTCAGGAACCACTATAGACATGAAAACTAAACCCATGACCATCTGTGAGCAGGACTCCATTGTTATACACCTTAAAACACTTTTATGAACTTACTTGTCCTCCAAATGCATATTGGTGAAGAAGGTGACCCGTAGAATAGACTTTCATGCCATTTTCCAAACAGTCGATAGACAACTTTACCATTTTTGTCCATCACCGATCCTTCAATTTCATGGACATTTGGATTCCAATACTTTGCCTACAAGAGGAGATGTAATGTCTTTTCATTTGAAAATATTTGCAAAAACAACGGTGCCCATCATAAATACCGGCGTACCCAATATACAACCACAACAAATGAGAAAAGTGATGCAAACATGCAACAAATATATGCGATTACAATACAAAACCTACATTCCTCCTAAACCCAGGCATATAGATTAGTGACAACATGATCAAACAGTGCAAGAAGGAGACAATACTGAAGCAAGCGAACCCATTACATCACCAGCAAGGTGAAACCATTTACCTTTATAAAGGTGACTTTGCAGTGACAATTGTCATTTTTGGTGTTCTTGATGATAATTTCTCCATAATGTTCTATCCATCTCTGGCCACTTAAAATGTTGTGAATACAGGAGGTCACCTTATTCCATTCATAATGGTCTTCATGTCTTAAATTTTAACAAAAAATATAGTTTAAGTATCATAGACAGTGATGATCCTAATAAAAGAAAAACAGCAACTACAATTGGGGTCCTGGATTTAGCTCTGACCACGCACAATACGCGTTTGCGTGAGGGAGTGAATATAATCTGCTGTAGACTATAAGTTAGAACATCATTCACGCACTCCGATCCAAACCTTTCCTGGATCTTGTTGGATGATTTTTACATGACCAGCAAGGTTTTTTTCCCCAATGGACAGCCCCTAGGGGTTGCCCCAAGTGTGATTGTTACACCCTATCAAAAGATCATAAGAGTCCCTTCCCCTTTGATTGATGGAGTTGAAAGCTGAGCATGCACGCTTTATGCGGGTACTGGAAACTCTGCTGTCTGTGGTCAGGGATTAAAGGAAATCTACCATTTGTTTTTATGCATTGTGAACCAAACATACCTAGAGAATGCTGTAGCTACACTCATGCAGAAACATATCTTGTTTAATCCCTGTACTGAGTGGTTTTGCTGAAAAAAGTATTCTAAAATTATGATGAGACTCGCTCCTGTGGCTGCCTGCGCTCTCCCTTTTTCTCCAATTATGCACTTCTACAGAGAACGCTGTATTCACTGTTTTGTCCCTGACAGGTGGCAGTATTTAATCGCTGTACCATCCCCCAAACAGGTTGATTAGTCCTGTCTGGACAGTTCAGGAAGCTCCATGAAACATTGCAGCCAGTATGCACCCATCTTTCCTAAGGTCCTGAATTTTATAATTGTTTTTTTTTTTAGCAAAACAGGGATCAGGGATTAAACAAGATATGTTTCTGAAGCAGTGTCGCTACAGCATTCTCAAGATAGGTTTGGTTCACAATGCATGAAAAGAAATGGTAGATTGACTTTAATATCAAACTTATAAAATCTTCTTATAAGAGAAGCCACCGTATTGCCTGTAAAAGAATCAATTTCATCTTTTGGGATAAGATCAGTAAAGTTTAACTGCAGTTTAGGAAATGTCTGAAGGTTTTTTCTGTTTAAGGAGTATTAAATTGTGCTGTAATTTTTCTATATCGTTCCTCTTTGTGAGTGCGCATCTTACCCTGGTAGAATCAAATGTGATGTGCCAATTGGGACTATTTCCATAGATTTACCCCAAAATTTATTTTTCCACCGAATATCTGAAATATAAAAGATTATTGGATTTGATAGGGCACTGGAAAACATATTTTATATATTTTTTTTAACTATTTGATTTTTACAATTCCCGTCAAAATTATTACAATTATGTCTTGTATTTTTTTTTTAATATCCTTTTTCATTCTTCCCCTATCTTACCATTGCGGGCACACAACTTTACCCTAGTTAGAACAGCAAGGAATATGATGCAATGAAAGACAAATGTTATGAAGCATGCTCTATATAACCTTGGGGATTTAGTACCGTCTTTTATCGGACTATATTTTATCCAATTTATCAATATATCTTATAATCCGGTGCACCTTATAGTCCGAAAAATACGGTATCTTGCTTCTTACATTATTAAACATCATCTTTATGCAAAATTTAACACACACAAAAAAAAAAACAGGCTTCTATAATAGATGTTGCAGATTAGTACTTAAAGTATTATGGCACTTAAAAATAATTTGCAGGGATGAGGCCACTAGAGGGCAGAGTAAACCGCTTGTAACGCAAGCTCATTGTGAAAACTATGGTGACTTTTTGTTATGAAATAAACCTAAAGTATATAAAATACAACTACTAATATTATTTAAATTTGTACATGTATATAACAATACTTCATGTAAAAAAAAAACTGCATAGCAATGACGTATCCGAAAAAGTTATCAGTGCATAAAAATAAAAGGTGAAATGTCTCCTAAACAGTTAAACCATATGTGTCTAGAATACTCTAAGGCTACATTCACATAGATTTTACGTACAAGTGCAGCATATACGCTAGGAAAGCTCCCAATATATTGTATTCTAAGCGTATACATAGATATACATTGGTAAGGCAGCATCATTTTTGCCTCCGTCTGCACAGTATATGTTGCATCCTGCAGGATGCTCCCTCCTAAGTGATGTAGATGTTGAACGTACGTTGTGGGAGATCCCCAGTTGTGTAACTATCCATATATAGATGTCACTTGGGAGACACCAGGTACATCAACAGGAACCAATCACGTATCCCACTGTATGTACATAGAGAAGGATATGTCCTATGTCGGGAATCCACCTTTCTTCAGGAATTTCACCTTTCATCAAAAAGTGTTCCTAGCCTAACCAAAAACAGTGCAGCTTTTATTAAAGGGAACCTGTCAGCAGAAATTGACCTAACAAACCACTACCAGTATGTTGTGAACAGATTAACACCTTCCATGTTTCTTTCATGGCTCAGTGTGGTGGCATCATCCAGAAAATCAACTGAGATGTACACTGTTTGTTTAAAGTCATGGAGGTGGAGAGATTAGCATTGAAGTCAGGCTCTCCTAACCTCAGAATGAAGGAGTTCTGGTTAGCGATGCGTCTGTATGCAGGAGTATCAATATCAGTGAAGAGAGCATTGTGATGTGAGGAGAGCTTGACTTCAGTGTTAAACTCTCCGCCTCCTTGACGTTATACAACCAAATTACATGTTACTTCAAAGTTGATGTTCTGGATGTTGCCAGCACACTGGGCCATGAAATAGTTAGAACTAGAAGGTGTTCAGATGCTTGATGACATACTGGTAGTGGTTTATAAGGTAAATTTATACAGGTTCCCTCTTAAGGACATCTATCACCAGAATGAAGGATTGTAAACCAACACACTGACATACTGGTGTGAGTGTCTTCTTTAAGAGAAATGTTTGAGAAAAAATGGCTCATTTGCATAATTTTAAAAGCCTTTTTGTAAGCATGTAAGTGTGATTGGTTTCGATTCATTGCTCCTGGTGGTAGATGTCTTTTAAAGGGAACCTACCACCACAAATCTACCTATAAAGGTAGATCGGGTGGTAGGTGGATCAATGGGACGTGAGGATAGTTAACTTTTATTAAACTTGTATGCAAATTTACTTATGCGGCTACTGGGGCGTGGAGTAGCCGCGTCTGAGGTTACACGAGGCGGCTACTCCACGCCCCGGTAGCCTCTTTTCCCCTCCTACTCACCATCTTCGGGCTCGCAGCTCCGCGTAACTGCGCGCCCTCGTCCGGCGATCCTGCCGTCTGCGCATGCGCAGAAGAGCAGGCCCGCGCCTGCGCGGTCACTGCTCCAAAACAGGCGCGGGCCTGATCTTCTGCGCATGCGCAGACGACAGGATCGCCGGACGAGGGCGCGCAGCTATGCGGAGCTGCGCGCCGAAGATGGTGAATAGGAGGGGAAAAGAGGCATAAGTAAATTTGCATACAAGTTTAATAAAAGTTAACAAAAAAGTGTGGGGACGTGAGGATTAGCCCTTAAAAGGGCAATCCTCAAGTCCCATTGATCCACCTACCACCCGATCTACCTTTATAGGTAGATTTGTGGTGGTAGGTTCCCTTTAAGTATTCCTCATCCCCCCCCCCGAAAAACAATCAATTAGTTGCTATGGACAACAAACCGTTATTATTTAGAGAGATTTGCATAAATCTGAGTCTCTATTAAAAAAAACCCAAAAAAACCGACTAATTTTACCAAATGTATTTACATTATGAACTTAGATCAGTCTGAAGAGGCTCCAAATTTTTCAGTGTTTAAATAGTTTGATAAATTTGGCGATTCTTGCTAGACCCATCAGACGCTTTTGTCTCACTATTCATCCCCTATTAGTTGGTTTTCTTTATAGTAACATTTATACATAGATATGAATTTTAAGGCACACCCCTTCCTTCCTTTCCTCTGGATTCAGCCCACATTATAACTAATACACATGGGCCACATAACACAATGCTTTCTCATCCTGCACATATCCAACCAATCTATATAGTCACCATGTCACTGCTATCCCCAGGAGAAACGATACAGAATCCATCATGTCGCTCTCTCTACAGATGCGTAGGAGACACAGATTCCATCAGATCAGATGCATTCAGCACTATTCTGCTGGTCAAAATGATAAATCCATGACAAAAACTGACAACCACAAACCTTACGGGACCTAAAAGATAAGATTATTACCTGGAATCTAACAACAGAAACAGGTTTCTGGGTAATATAAAACTAAAGATAGTGGCATCTGAATTTACCTCCAAAAGTGACTCCTCTCAGGCAAATATGGCTCTTCTCCACTCATTTTCACTCTGGAAAATGTATTTGTATATTTCTTTCCCAATCTCTACAGTTAAGAAATTCATAAGCTTAAGCAACTACTGTACATACCGTAAAGATGCTAAGTATGAGATTGTAACAGTAGGCCCATTTACCCATTGGCCCCCATTACAGCTGCATAGGTTACACCAAATGTATGTCTATCACTGACTCCGGGTATCAAACCTGTTGTAAAGGTCAGTAATATGGTAAATATGAGGGACACAAATCAGGGTCAGCTCCAGGTTTCAGTAGGCCCCTGGGCGACAGAGCCTCGGTGGGCCCCTTTGCAGTGAACTCACGTGGTGTCATTAAAAATTCAGAAACTAAAACAAACAAACAGTCTCCTGTTCGCTAAAATATTCCCTAGTTTATCATCCCAAACAGCCTCCTCATGGGTATTTTATATAAGCCCTGCTCACACCCTATGTATTCATTAGATACAGCCCCCTTTACCCCATGGATTCCTTATGTACAGCCTTGTGGGCCCCAAGCAGCCCTGGGCCCCAACACTTGCCCAGGTATGCCCAGTGCTGGGTACAGTGTCATTACCCGGAGGGCACATAATATCTGATAAATGTATGTAAGAAGACACTGTAATGTGTTGCTATAACACACTGTCCATGATAACTGACTGGTAATGTTCATCTGAAATTCCATCTACTATCATCATTTCTACGTTAATCACATCCGTTATTGTCATTTCCAAACACACCAGATAATTTATGCTATTTGAAGAACATCCTGAATCCCAAGAGGATATGTGACCCATTAAACTAAGCCAGCGATTTGAGCCAAACATGAATTATTGCTATATCTATGACAGCAATTCATCATGCACATGGTCAGAAGATCGGATGTGCCCTGGATTACTGTGTACTTTGTATACTGTGACATGTTGCGCTTTCTGGGAGTGGTCACATTTTATTTGTATCCTGCGTTACTTCTGAGTTATAAGAACTATCGAAATAAGGAAATCCAAATGTTAAAAGTAAAGAGGTTTTGCGCCACTTGAAGGGGTTCTAGCAGGTTTTATTGTTTTCCCCTAACCAAGGGCTGTCCCATTATTATTATTGCACTTATCTAGCTCCGTCACTCTCATAGACATACAGTAGACATGCTTTGACCTGCCGCACCATCATTTAATAAAAAAACAGGAGCATTGAAGCCCGAGGTGCTCTGAGGAACGTTTCCTGAGCACCTCTGTGCTGTAGCTTCAAAGGCTGTTAGACTGTGCAGGAACACTCTCCCTCTGCATGTCCCACTTTCCTTCTGCCTGCTGTTATTCCACACAGTGGGAGAGGGGGAAGAGCTTCTACACAGTATAACAGACTGTGAAACTACAACACGGAGTGGCCATGGGTAACAAATATAAGAAGATTACCACAGTCACGGTGCCTGGATCCATTAGTAACGGTATCCGCCTTTGCTGATAAAAACTGATGAAATTTTAAACAACTAAATCTACTAAAATGGACTAATTCAGGTCATTCACATAGAAAAACGAGTATGCCTTGAAACTAATTTATCAACATTTTTTGACACTTTTGTTCAGCTAAGTGGGTGTGGCTTCTGACATGGTCAATAGAAAGGGGCGTGGTAATGTAGAGAAGTCTTCAAGATAGAAGATAATGTTGACGGATGTTGGCCTGACCCCCACCAATAACAATAATGGGGGCCTTTCCCCTTAATTATACACCCTGTCTTTAGGGCGAGTTCAGCACTCGGCTATCTCTGGCTGTGCCGTAGAATGATAAATGTAGCAATACAGCGGACTCAACTAAGTCAACCTTTTCATTAGGCGGATACAGGATAACTTTCAAACATTGGACAAAGTTGCGTTACAGAAGTTCATTATTTGCTTATATTAGAGTTCTAATAATTTCTCTGCATTCATAGACAAAATAGTTACCTTGGTAAAATACAAATTTGTCAGATTCGGCATGACAGGCAGATATGGGCGGGTGATGACTCACCTAAGGAAAAAAAAAAGGATATTGTAAAATCTTATTACATATATTAATTCCTTCATTCTTTTACACTCATTAATGATGGTTTCTATGGGTTTTTAAGTTGTAAGTACATAAAAGGAGTCAGAAACTTAAAGGGGTTTTCCCATCTGGGAATTTACATTTAATTTATTTCATTTACCATATGTAAACATTTCTTCAATTGGATGTTATTAAAAAAAAATGTTCCTGTGAGAAGATAATTTCTCATAAATGTGCCCATGTTGTCTCTTAGAAACGAGATGGCTTCCTTTGAAACGACCGCATCATATTTTGGCAGTGGTGGCTAGAGATGCGCTATTGAGTCCTGCCTGACCACCAGGATTCAGCGTTCATTACCACAGGACGGCTGTGGTACATGCAGTAACTCCTGGACATTTCATATACAAAAACTTTTTGTTTCTTTATGCAATCCCTCCAGCAGAGGTGGCCGTATCCAAGGACAGAGTCTTGTTTCTAAGGGACCAAATGACTACATTTATGAGAAATTATCTTCACACAGGTAAAAAAAATTTTTTTAACAACATCTAATTGAAGAAATGCATACATATGGCAGATCAGCGGTAATGAAATTGAACGTGAATGCCCAGACGAGAATACCCCTTTAATTTTAAGGCCCAAATCAGACTCCCTTCTGTGGTGTCCTTCACCAAGTTCTGTTAATTTTAAAGACAGAAATAATGTTAATTGTGATAATCCTCTTATATTAGTAATCCATGGCCTTCTTTCTTCCAAAATCAACTTTTAAAATTATGAGGGGCTGAAGGGCCTGACTGGCTACTCTGGCCCTCTGTGATGTGGATAACAATGAAACTTGGTACAATCCTTTTAATGGCTTATTTACAAACCGAAAACGTCATCCATGTGCAGTTCACCATTCTTGAAAAATAGGATTAGCTCAATTTTTTTCACGTATGAAAGGAGATCTACCATCAAAAGCAGGGATGCTAAACCAGGGCCATTTACTCATAGATCCAGGTACAGCAGCCACAGTGATTTGTTATTCATGATCTCCTTAATTCTAAAATCAACTTATTCTGCTAATGAGCCAGATGGGCTTTAGGGCATGCTTCTGCAGGCTGTAGCTTTACAGGCTGTTACACTGTGCAGAAGCATGACTCCATGCCCCCTCCCTCAGCACCTTACCTCCCTCAGCCAGCTGTAATCTCACACAGGAAAGTGTGACATGCTTCTGCACAGTGTAATAGCCTGTAAAGCTACAACACAGAGGAAATCTGGTCATGCCCCCTGGGGCCTTCTATGTCATGGTGCTTGGATCAAAAAGTAAGTGTCCCTGGTTTATCATGCTCTATTTTGATTCCCTTTAACCCCCTTCACGCACCAGGATGTACTATTATGTCCTGGTGCTGCAAGGGGTATATGGAGAGAGCTCACGAGTTGAGCTCTCTCTCCATACACATTGGGTGTCCGCTGTATAGTACGGCTGACACCCGCCTGTTACTGCCGCAGTTGGTGCTGGCACGGGCTCCGGCAGATAACCTGTTAAGTGCCACGGTCGAACCATGGGCACTTCCATCTTAGATGGCCAATCAACACCCCCATGAAGTAATTGGAGGGTGGCAATCACTTGCCATGGCAGCCTACAGTCTCATAGAGACTTTTAGACTTGCCATGTATAATGATCTCCGATAGCCTGTGAATGACAGCCTATTAGAGATCATCAGTAAAATTGCTATATACTACAATACATCAGTATTGCAGTATATAGTGCACGCAATCAGACCCTGCAGGGTTAAAGTACCCTAGAGGGTCTGAAATAAAGTATAAGTTGAAATCAGCCCCTTTCCCTAGTACACAAATAAAAATAAACAAGCTGTAAAATTATAAACAAGTTGGGTATCTCAGTGTCCCAAAATGCTTTTTCTATCAAAATATAAAAATTATTATTCCCGGACGTAAACACAGCAATGGAAAATAGCACCCAAATGTCCGAATTGCCACTTTTTCCTCATTTTTTTCATCCATGAATATTTGAATAAAAATACTCAAACTGTCATATAGGTCCCAAATTGATACAAGTTAACACGCCTGCACATACGGCAGAAAATGAAACTATAGGTCCGTACAGCAAAGTGTGAAAAAGCTTTGGTCAAATATTTTTTTTTTGTACAAAAGATTTAGATCTTTAAATATCTTCTAAAGCCTAATAAAACCTATATACGGTACATTTGGTATCCCTGTGATTGCATCGACCCAAAGAATAAAAGAGGAAGTGTAATTTGGAGCACAAAATGAAAGCAGTAAAAACAGAGACCAAAGGAAAACGTTGCAAATGTGGAGTTTTTTTGTCAATTACACCACACTTGGAATTCTTTTCCAGCTTTTCAGTACACGGAATATTACATTGTACTAAAAAGTACAATTTGTCCCTTACAATAGCTCTGTAAACATTTGGAATGAGGGAAGTACAAAACAAACGCAAAAATTAAAAAGGGCTGTGTCCTGTAGGGGTTAAATACAGAAATGTTTCCGTTCATTTCCAAGAAGCAGAGTTCCTCAAATTGGTTAAAAACTAAATAAAGTTTGTGATTACTTTGTATTATGCTTTTTATTATAAGACCATTAAAGGGAAATTTTGGAGTTTGTTTTAGCTTAACTCCTTTGTGACCGGTGGTCATAGGTCCCTGAATATCCAGGTCAATTTTTGATATTCTGTTATCTCTGGAAAAGTTTTACATTTCAAAACAATCTTTCCTTTTTTTATGACATGCAAGATTGTAGCTTGATAGGATGGTTTTATTAATTTCACTTTTTTTTTTCTTTATAATATTACCAAAATATGTAATAAATATGTACAGCATTATTCCATCACCCTTTCCCAGGCTCAACTACAGATGCAGAGGGTGCATGCACTTGATAGTCTTTCCTGCAGTGATAGTCTTTCCTGCAGCTTCTTCTACATTCTGCCTTTAGCTAAACCCTGGCACCTACAAACACAATGGTGTCATACTAAACAGAATCTCCCCTTTAAGTTGATATAAGGGCATGTGTATGTGTATGGATGCTTGACAGAACTGGAGATATCCACTCGGAAATAAAAAGCTGTACATAAAAATCCATATATCATATTACCGGAAGAATGGTGTTTCTAGGTGCCAGGGTTCAGGAGATATAGCGGTTTATAAACTTCCTTTTCTTCACAGGGCATGTGCAAATAGTACGTATACAGTGTGTGGCAGTCATGAAGGGGGTTAAAAGAAAACATCACATGTGGCTGCTCCTAAACCTCACTTGCAAATCCCCATTGGTGTATGTAAGCAAAAAAGAAACAAGCTATGACAAGCCATACTACTGAGACACACACATGTACGCGCTCAGCTAAGGAATATATGGCAATTTTATTGGAGGCAAAAACTCTCCAAGGATTCCATTTCCAGAAGAAGAATCAATGACATGCAGACAGTTCTCCCATGTAATGGTTTAGCGCGTCTTATAATAAAGTCTTACTCTGCTGTATATCTCCTCTCCACTACATCATACCAGGATGACATACCCCTCCTGCACTGTGCATTTACCAGACTCTTCTCAGAAAGGGCACAATATAACTTTAGGCTTGTGAAATATATGTGGCCACTGGGACCGGCGTGAGACTAGAACCAAATAAAAACCTTGTCTGCGTCTTGACAGGTCACGAGGTAGGAATCCTCTTGGTGGAAGGACACAATCTGTAGCAGAGCTGTGGTGTTAAATCAATGACTGCATAAAACTGCCAGAACATGATCAGTTATCACTAAATATATAATATAATGCTAATGAGGAATCAGCTCTCCAATAAAGTATGATTGGTTTATTCACCCCTCCAGGGAGCCATTTTTATTTTGTTAGTGAATGAACCAATCACACTTTATTGGAGAGCCGCTTCCTCGGATTCTGCATTAGCAGTCTTCGCTCACCTCCCAGCCGGGTTTGCTTGAGGCGTGCCCCTACCCCTCGACAGAGATCTGTTTTCACATTCCTTATCCTAATTACATGTGGTCTACGGCCCCCAAGATACCAATCCAATAGGCCAAGGTACAATTTTGACCTTATTATAGATATCCTAGGGGGACTGCCATGCTAATGAAGGGATGATGAAATCTCCAGTACAGCAGATCAATATTCTATATCGATATTTAGAAGCAAAGGGGTCAACTATATACAGTATTACAGCTTTTCTATATCTTCTACCCTTCCGGAAAATTACATGTAAGATTATCTAACAACCCAGAGGGCATTACTAAATTAATTATTATAATTAAGGTATTATATGTCAAGAACCATTGTATAAGCTGTACCTGCTGTTATACAAGATCCTGGAAGGCGATTGTTTGAAATGCAAAATGTCCGGTATGTTTGGTAGGGGGGTAAGCTTTGTCTACTACAGCTAGTGGCAAGTTCCAATAGAGGCCTATAAACTTGCTGACAGCCTTTATTTTAGCTAAAAAATGTTCCCCTCAGATCCCCATATATTCAATTTTATAATTGTACCTGGATATCTATAGCTAGTTGAGGGGGTTTATCAAACTGACATCATCTCGGGTCCTTTAGCCACCTTCCATTAGCAAACTGTACACCATGTATATATCTGATCAATGAAATGATAGCATGTCTGCATGGAAAGAAGTAGAAGTCCATGGCTATTATTTCATGTGATCAGATATATGCATGGTGTACAGTTTACCAATGTTAGGAGGCTAAAGAACCTGAGATGATGTCACCCTGTTCACATATTACTGCTGCATGCTGAGAAAACGTGTGGATGAACTGCTGGATTTAGCCAGAGAAGGCCACGCGGCTCATTGACTCGCTATAGATATCCCAAGATACCAGGTAAATTATAAAGTTGATACATGGGAAACAATTTTTAGCTAAAAGTAGGGTATCTGTTAGTAAAGAGGGCTCTTCCACTAGCTGCATTTGTGAAAAATGTGGTGACAGCTACCCTTTAATGGACACATGTCATGACACATGTAACGTATACCCCTAGTGGCTGTTTATTGTTACTACAGGCTGATGAGATCTGGATGGATGGGTACCACATCCTTATTGGCTCGGTCCAGAAAGTGGGAGGAGTTATTCCCATCACCAAAATCAACTGTTAGATATAGGGGAAGTGCAGTCTTATGTTGAGTTTGGAGTTAGAGTGAGGTGCAGCTGAGGAGAGGTCTTTTGAGAGGAGAATTTTAGGAAGAGTTACAAGTTATTGTGCGAGGCCACTGCCTGAGAAGACCCCGTGTTTCTGTGAGTAGTTATTGGGTTCAGCAATGCTTCAGGTACAAAAAAAGAGGGTAACCACAAGAGTTACTTGTCTGAATGGATCCACGCCCCACAGCTGGGAACTTGTCACTATTCCTAAAATTCTCCTCTCTCTATGCTTCATTTTGGAGGCCACAATAAGAATTATGTGAGAGGACTCACATAAGAAGCTGCCGAAGAGAAGGACAGCCTTAAAGGGAACCTGTCATGGGAAACTGCTTATAAACCAGCAAATCTGTTGGACATTTGCTGGTTTATTAGCATTTTTCATGATGACAAGTTCCATTTAACAATACCAGCACCACCATCATCATCTCTCTCCAGGTCTCAGCCATTTACCAACTTGTAACCAAGTATTGTGCATCCATTTAATGGAAGAAGTTCTTCAGTTAAGTCATCAGGTTTACCACAATGTCTCCTCCATCCTTCTTTTTCAGTGTCCCTGCTGCAATACACCGCACCAGCACATCAAAGGATCCTCTCAAATACCATCAGGCCAGGGACACTATATAGAGAGAGCGCCCCCTGTGGAAACTACCACCACCATCATCATCATCTAACTCCAGTGCAGCCCCCTCATCACTGACTGCCTCAGCACCCAGGGAGTTATACAGGAGAGAGAGCCCAACTATCCACCATGATATACCAATAACATCACAGCTGGGCACAGTGGAGGATTTACCAGCCACCAGCCTCCCTGTCACAAGTATAACCACCATCATCATCACCTCCTTCCCTCATTATACCATCTTCCCTCTCGGGGTTGCTACTGCAATAGCACGGTACCTGCTCTGCAATGAAGCGATATCCTTTGTCTTCATTTAAACATTCATACGTTTCTCCCAGAACAGGGTTAAATGGCTTGCTGCCGGCTCTATAGAAACTGGGCGCATACGCCGATACTGCAAATGTGGCAATGTAAACCTAGGAAGTGCAAGAAACAGAAGATTACAAATCAAGGAAACACATGGGAACTGCTGGTGCACCAAGCTGTGTGGTAAGTGACCTCTGATGAACTATTACAGCTCATAGCAAAAGTCAGAGGAATTTCAAAATGTGGACAAATTTTATAATTGGTGAGAAAGCGAATAATGATTTCTTGAAGCAAGTCTATTCATATAGTCAGGAATGACAAGACAAAGAGTAGAGTTAGGTAGCAGCAGGAAACTGGAAATGCATTTTAATTCCATGATTGTAGCTGGACTTTGAGCACCACTAGAACATTGGTGTGCAAGATCTATTTACTGAACACAGCATAGCCCCCCTCTGAGTAACTGCTTTAGTATTTTTTTTTAAAAGCTGCTGCAGCAGTGACACAAAGGAGGGAGGCTGTGTTGTGTTCAGTAATAAAGTCTTACACATCAGTGCACTATAGGTTCAGCTACAATCCTGAAATATAAACACATTTTTCACAGTCCTGCTTCTACTGATAGCACACACAAAATATATGGTTACACAAGGCAACCTAAAACTACCTGCAGCTTTCTTTGGTATAAACGGCTGACATATCCCCTATAAAACACTTTTGTCAGCAAGAAGACCTAGAGCAAAGTCTTCTATCTGACAAAGATGAAAACCCTACCAATAAGAACAGAGATTAGAGAAAACATTGTATTTAATGTACATGTCTGTGATACATAAATGATTCATCCTAAAATCATATCATACCATTCTTTCAAATGGGTCCTGAGTCTCCGCTGCCTTGTCTAGGAGTTCACTGTATTCAAGTTCTTCACATAATCGCTGCAGGGTGTTAAGTGGTTCGTTCAGTTGCACTGGCATGGACACCTTAGATAGGTCCTTCCCTATATTGTTCCTAAGAATGTTCCATAAACTGATATTACTTGTGTTTGGACAAGGAGCTGGAAGACAAGTTCTGTGCTTTGGAAAGCCATCAACTACAGAAGCCCCATCTATGGAATTGGGTAGATGGAGGGAAAAAAACAAAGAAAAGAAAATTAACAAATAATCCATCTTTGTAAAGGAAGTCAATCACTGACAGGACCGATCCCCAAGGTATAGAAAGGGCAAATATATAAAACACAAATATGAGAATTTATCCTGCTCTATAATATACTGTCCACAGATTATGTTGTATTTTTGTGATGGCAGGTTTCCTTTAGAAGTAGCCTGTCATAAAGTTTTCACCATTTAACCTAATGATCTATATTAAATCACCTAGCTGGGAGGGGGAATAGGGGAGCTGGGGGAAACATTGGTTGACTCGGTGGAAGAGAATTCCAGAGAGAGGTGGGGAATGAGGGAGATGAGGGAGACGTTGGCTGAAGAGAATTCTTAAAGGCGACATTGGTGCTGCCAAATAGAACACTCCTTTGATGAGCAATGGAGATCCACATGGCAGATATTGTTCTGTTCATCATACCATCTACCTTATCCCTTACTTCTCCCAGCCTAAGCCTAATTAGCCAAATTGAGCTAGCAAAGGTGTTAACTATCACTCCAGGAGGGTTAGCTTCAAAGCATTTCCCCAGCCGCATCGACTCTGAGGCTTCCCTCCATTTTTTAAACAAGAGACAATGAGTCATAAAACTCTTAGACCAATACGATGATTAGGGACAGTTATGGAGTTATGATCCATCTCAGCCCAAGGGGAACTAACATTTTTGGATTTGTAACCGTCAAGGGATCACAGTGCCCCAATTCCCAAGGCTATAGCACCCTTGGGTCCAGCGATATAAATATCTCTGGATAGGACCATAGCAAATGGGTCAGTTTTGGTATCAATGAGATCCAGGGATTCACACGTATCCAATGATACCAGAACTCTGACCCTACGACTTCCCCTTGAGAAGCTATGACTTCTCCAAGGTTCTGGACTTAATACCAGGTAGGGGGACCTATGAGCCCTCCTGGGGCTAATAATATAATATAATAATATAATCAGAACACCCCTGATGCCCCTTGTCATTTGCCCGATTTTAAGGTGTGGACTATCAGGTTCCATTAGGCCCCCACACAATGTAACTAACATACATATTGCTGATCCTTGTAGTTCTACCTGTGTATTTGTACACTGTTTAAATATATATATTGTGTGGTCCGTTTGTGTACCGTTAGTTTTAATGGTGATAACCTGATGGCAGGTTCCCTTTAAATGTACATCATCAAAACATTTGAAAATAAATAACAGTCCTACTAATCTCCACCCACCATTAAAGGATCCCATAAGCCGATTGGTGAAGGTTGGTCCCCCACCAGTCGGACACTGAAGAGCTATCCTAATATCATTAATGTGAGAAATCACATAAAAATTTAAGCGAATGCATATCTTCATCTATACACATACAGGCAGTGTTATGGAAAGGCATTGGAAGAGAATACAGAAGGCCGGCATATACCTAGAGATTGCCTTTCAATGTCATTACTCAGATTGTCCTCCGATACGTTATCACTTATATCACTGAGATACGAGTCATCATCTGATACCTAGGAAACAGACAAAACAAATGTATTAATGACAAAGTGCAATGGAAAGCAAAGACTGCTGTACAGTATAGCTGATAAGGAGGACACTGGATAAATAACAGGACAACCTTTACACAATAGCAGGACACATTTCCCCAATAAGTTGCAATTCATAAGCGCATGAATGCTGGAACTGAATGTGTTGTGCTTGTATTTTAATAAAAAAAATAAATAAAATTGAATTAAATTATCAGCTATAAGACTATGCCATGGGGAATTGTGGGTCTATACAAGTCTATTTTCCTTTTTAATGTTTTTTTGGTTTATCTTTAAGATAATATTGCTGGTTGCTGTGTGCAGCCCAGGACCCAGGTAGCCGGTGCCAGCTGCGCTCCTGGGTCATAGAGTGGGAGGCCGGCAATGTGGGACGGTCCATGCGGTTCTAGGGAGCGCAGATAGGCGGGTATTATTTGTGAAAGGGCAGGCTGGCTACATACCACAGGGGGGGATGGCCGGCTATATACCACAGGGGGGGATGGCCGGCTATACGCCACAGGGGGGGATGGCCGGCTATACGCCACAGGGGGGATGGCCGGCTATACGCCACAGGGGGGATGGCCGGCTATACGCCACAGGGGGGATGGCCGGCTATACGCCACAGGGGGATGGCCGGCTATACGCCACAGGGGGGATGGCCGGCTATACGCCACAGGGGGGATGGCCGGCTATACGCCACAGGGGGGATGGCCGGCTATATGCCACAGGGGGGGATGGCCGGCTATATACCACAGGGGGGGATGGCCGGCTATATACCACAGGGGGGGATGGCCGGCTATACGCCACAGGGGGGATGGCCGGCTATACGCCACAGGGGGGATGGCCGGCTATACGCCACAGGGGGGGATGGCCGGCTATATGCCACAGGGGGGGATGGCTGGCTATATGCCACAGGGGGGATGGCTGGCTATATGCCACAGGGGGGATGGCTGGCTATATACCACAGGGGGGATGGCTGGCTATATACCACAGGGGGATGGCTGGCTATATACCACAGGGGGATGGCTGGCTATATACCACTTGGGGATGGCTGGCTATATGCTACACGAGGGCAGGATGGCTATATGCTACATAAGGGCAGGATGGCTATATGCTACACAAGGGCAGGATGGCTATATACTACAGAGGGCTGGCTGGCTATACACTACAGGGGGCTAGCTGGCTATATACTACAGGCGGGCAGGCTGGCTATATACTACAGGGGGCTGGATAGGCTGGCTATATACTAGCGAGAAGCATGCTGGCTGTTTACTGGGAGGGGCAGGGGACTGGCTAGCTGGATATATATTGGCTAGCTATATACTGGGAAGTGTGCTGGGGCACCAGATTAATGAGGAGGAAATAATATGGTACTATATATTATAGTATACAGGCGGTCCCCTACTTAAGGACACCCGACTTACAGACAACCCATAGTTACAGACAGACCCCTCTGCCTACTGTGACCTCTGGTGAAGTCTCTGGATGCTTTACTATAGTCCCAGACTGCAATGATGAGCTGTAAGGTGTCTGTAATGAAGCTTTATTGATAATTCTTGGTCCAATTACACCAAAAATTTTGAAACTCCAATTGTCACTGGGGCAAAAGAAAAAAAATTGTCTAGAACTTCCATTATAAAATATATAGTTTCGACTTACATACAAATTCAACTTAAGAACAAACCTCCAGACCCTATCTTGTATGTAACCCGGGGACTGCCTGTATTGATGGATCGCAGTGCATAATCTGTATATGCAGGGGGCACTGTTATCTAGGGGACATTATATTGATTTTTTTTAGGAGCGGAGAGTGGAGATGTTCTCCAGAAGCCGCAGTCCCCAAGGTGGCAAATTCTGCAGAAATAAGACATGACTGGGAGATTGGATTGGGAAGGATTGGCAGCAATGAGGAGACTATAGAAGGAAGAGCGGGATAGACTGGACCAACACCGACATAGAAGGAGACAGCAGCAGCCTAACAGTAAGTGATGTCTGTGCACGAGTGCAATCCAGATGTGCAGTACATGTATTGCCGGTATATATTTATGTGTGTAGTAAATTAATTTTTGGTCTATAGTGCAGGATATTATTATGTGCCGTTTATTCATTGATGTTAAATATTTATATGTGTGACCTAGTTATTAGTATCTATGCGTTTGGTATATTCATTTCTGGAATATATTTATGTGTTTGCTACATTCTTTTTGGTATAAGCATCGCAGGTATTTTCACTGGAGGTACATATTTCTATTTCTATTTTATGCTATATTCACAGCTGGGAGGCCTTTCTTATTATTTTTAAAGGGGTGGGGCATTTCATTTTTCCCATTAGGATCGGCCCTAATTCAGCCACGTTGGGAGGAGGGTAGTGAGGAGCAATTTTGCTTGTCTGCCTAGGGCACCAAAATGCCTCGTCCCGGCCAGATTTACTGCCTATGTACAGTAACAGAACCAAGCTTATTGGGAATAGAGGGGGCGGGGGGAAACAATCAGTTCTAAAGTTTAAAGGGGTATTCTGGTAATATGCATGCCTGATACAAAAACCCACAATGCTATATAAATAAATAAAAAATCTCATAAATCACAAAACGGAGCTTTTACGATTTACAAATCAATTTAAATTTTATGGGCTTTCTAAAGTAGGCAAAGTTATCGCCAAGATGGCCGCCATCTGCAAATAGTTCTCAGTAACTCCTCCTCTATCTGCTCCGAGCTATAATCTCACAGACTGTCCTGCTCTGTTACCATAGTGATGATATATGTAACTGCCATCACTGCACATTACCTCACTGAGATGACGTCTCATCACAACACCGGCCATACTGGATCCACTGCAACCAACCGACTACAGCCAAACATAGTGAAGATCACATGACCTGCTCAGGCAGATGCAGGACATGTGATGTGGACATGTGACCAGCAGCCATTTTCTTGTAACTAATTACATATTAGCTTATATTGACGCATTTGCATATGAATTATTCTTATTCCTGTAATACCACTTTAAGTGCCATTGTAGGACCTTCAAAAGGTAAAGGAAGGGCTCTTGTATACACCTGTTGGTGGATGATTTGGGTCTCCTTGAAGCCTTGGCTTCGGTCTTCCACCCAATACTGTAATCATATTATAACTCGCTATAACATAGCAGCTACTCATGGGGGAGGCCTAGACGGTTCACCAACATTCAGCTGATTATGTAAACTAGGTTGCCACTTTCTGCCATAACAGACTATGGGGCTTATTTACTAAAGGACCCACGGGTGCATTTTCGTCGGGTTTTCCGATTTTTCGGGGATCGTGCCGGGGATTGTGTCGCACGTGATCAGATTTCGGCGCATTGGTGTCGGATTTCATCCGACAGAAATTGGGAGGCCAGCGGACGATTTAACATTAATTTGTGTCACAAGATCAAGCACTTAAATGCAACGGGAAGAAGAAGGTGATCTCCGGCGGACCTGATCGGGGAAGTGACACATGCTGGATATCGCGGCACAGTGCATTGGAGTAGGGGAACACACCTCGGTAAATGCGCAGGGACGGGTAAGCAAATTCATTAAAAGTCACAAAAATATTCACGTGGAAAAATGTGTGACTTTTTATCAACTATTTTACCTGAGAAACTGGTGTAAAATTATGAGAAATTCCCTCTAATGGCTATAAAAGTTGTACATTATTTCTGTGAATTATATGCAGTGTGCAAAATAGTTATAAATAACAAAATGTGTAACACAATAGGTATACTTGTAAATGTTCCCACAAATCTCCTAAGTGTTCCCATAACAACAGTTTGTCCAGACAATTTGGAAGTGACAGGAAACAGCACAGCCGGGGGGAGCCGGTACTGATTACAGAACACAATAGACAACGTGATCCTTTCTATACGCGCAACAGAACGCGGTTTTGATATATTTGGCATATAAAAACACAGTGCTATTAATAGCACTCGCTCTACACAGAAATGGGCACTGCACGTCTCCTTAGCCAAGATGCAGCGACTCTATCACACTACATGACTTGAGTGAAGATGATGAACTTTTCTGGGCTTAACGTGAGGGAAAAAAACATTACACAGTATTTGGACTCATAATGGAAGCAAGAACTATCATTTTTTTTAACATGGTAAATAATTTTTTATTGACCAATAGTTACAGCCCCCCCCCCCTTGTGCTTCACCTTGGAACAATCTAAAAAGCTCTAAGAGGTAACTGTCAGTCATTCAGCCGCTCTCCTACCAAATCTACCAAAGAAGCAGATGACAGGTTCCCAGAGAGCCCCATTAACTGAGTCACAGGGGAAGTGCTGTCCCGTCCTCACTCATTCTCACCAATCAGCACTTTATGTCATGTGACCGGAGTGATGTCATCTAAGATCCTTAACTTACTAACATTTGGAAAATCTACACCACGTATGTATCCAATTGCATGAAATCCAAGCATGCCTCCATGGACTTCTACTTCTCCATATACCTCTATGTAGTCATGCCTAATTTCATGCAATCAGATATATACACGTGGTAGATTTTGCAAATGTTAGTGGGTAAAGGATCTTAGATGACATCAAGTTGGTCACATGACATGAAGTGCTGATTGGTGAGGAGGGAAGGAAACTTCCACTGTGACCCGCTTAGGATCGGCCTATGCTAGGTAAGATAACAAAGGTGATTTTTCAGGGATGTGAGGAAAACTATTTTTAGTTAAAACAAGGGTGTCACTTAAGTAACTGGGCTCTATGGAAATATGGTACTAGCTGCATTTCCCTTTAATCAACCTTGAGTAAACAAAAACTCAAGTAGCCCCACTTTGATAGAATAAGGCTACAAAGTTCTTTTTCTGGCTTATGCCTGTACAGTTCACCAGTAGGCAGATATATTTAGGATCTGTGTAGGGGTATTTATTTAACAGCTTTACCTACAGCAGCCTGTGGGAGTCTGTAGACTCCTGTGTTTCCCTGAAGATAAGATTTCAAACATCTATATCTTCTGATTTGTGGCACCTAGAAACACAACTATGGTGCCATTTTAAAGAGTAAATAATTCTTTAAATTCAGAGATATCCACTGCTAAAGTTATTGTTAGGAGTTATTGTGTGGTTTTCCGGGGAAAAAAGTCAGATCACGAAAACGGGGGTCTGAGGTACCTCTGTCGGACCCCTCATCACTCCCCGAAACAAGCGGAGTAGACAGCCGAGCATGTCTATTCTGCTCCATTCCTCTCCATGGAGCTAATGAAGATTGCAGAGCGTCTAACTTGTTTCCTGGGAAAACCCCTTGAAACAGGAGATTCTCTTCTTTACAAAGACACCAGAACTGTGTTTATAGGAGGAGCTAAAGGTAACAGCATACAGATGCAATGATCTACATAGACAAAAGTGGTTCATGTAAGGAAATTGTGATTGCTAGGCATGAGACATCGGGGTCAATGACTCTAAATGCAATAGAGTCACAAGAAATTCACAATGTAATTCGGGGTTTTGAGAATTATGATTTCCAGAAAATAATGACATGATTAGATTTGAAGAATTGATTTTTTTTTTGGTACAAAAATAAATGTTGATTTTTGTTTCTGGGAAAAAAAATCAGTTTGTGTTTTTTTTTTATTTGCTGCACAATAGATGGTAATTTTTTGGGGGGACTATTAAATGCATTTTATTTTTGAAATGGAAAGTTAGATATAAATTAAATTAAATTAATCCAGGCTCAATAAAAAATAAAACACAGTAATAGAATGAAGTCGAAAACCATCTAAAATATGGCATGATTCTAAAACTAAAAATAAAACACCAACCTCATTCTCAGATGAGCTTGAGGACAGTAGAACTTCCTGAGCATCATAGAACTCTGTGAGGGAATCTGTGATGGAAAGGCGACTTTCATTAGATATCTGATGTACCAAGGGCCTGTTCTCCTCACCCGGGCTCTCCTAATAGCCAAAAAAATAATCATATAAAAATGAAATTCTGTAAATATAAGAAAATATGTGAATGCAGAAATAATGTAAACTGTCAAATGTTAGTATTTACCAAGCATAACAGTCAGTGAGGCCTAATACGTGCCTAATACACCGTCGGGGTGTACTAAAAATTATTTAAATCCACACAGAAACTACAACTGATGAATGCGCAATCTAGTGAAAAATATTTTATGGTAAGAACTATGCTGTGAACATAATTTGAGAGATTTTTGTTCTTTAACCCCTTCAAGACCAGGTTTTTTTTTTTTTTGGCATTTTTGTTTTTCACTCTCCTCCTTCCAGAATCTTTTAGACAGTTTTTAATTTACACAGTCATGTGAGGGCTTGTTATCTGAGCCTAATAGTATTTTCTAGTGGCATCATTTATTCATCTGTGCCATGTACTGGGAAGCTGGAAAAAAAATTCCAAATGTGGTGGAGTTGTCAAAAAAAAAAAAAAAAAAAAAAACGCAGTTGCACCCAACTCTGATGGGGTTTAGTTTTACAGTTTTCAATGTGCATTTAAAGTTGACACCTCTTCATTCTTCTATCAGTACGATCGCAGTGATACCGGATCTATATACAGACAGTTCGGTACTTAAGAACAGTAAACTTACAGACAACCCCTAGTTAAAGATGGACCCCTCTGCCCTTTGTCTGGAGCTACAATTATAAAATATACAGTTCTGACTTGCATACAAATTCAACTTAAGAACAAACCTAAAGAACCTATCTGCTAAGTGTAGTTTAGTTATATGTCTTAATATGTTTTCATTCATACCATTGTAAAAACTGTACAGCCTTCTGATCACTTTTTATTAAAATTTTTATTGTTTTTATATTTTAATAGATGGGACATTTTGGAATGCGGTCATACCCAATACATTTCTGATTTTACTTGTTAATATGCATGTATGTTCTAGGGAAAGGGGGGGTTATTTAAAAATGTAACTTTTATTTAAAATATTAAACATAGAATCGCTGTACCAATTGACGTCATTTGATCACGAGGGACGTCGATAGGCATTTAAACATGGCGCCGCACAAAGTTGTTGGGTTCAACCGTGGCACTAACATTTTTAGTGCCATGACTGGTGCCAGCTGTTTAATATAGCTGACATCTGCCACGTATGGAGAGGGCTTGGTCTGTGAGCCCACTCTGTACACCCCTTCACGACTGGTGTTCATTTACATTGGCTGGTCGTGGAAGGGTTACTCTTTGTGCAAATACGCATTTCAGCGAACCTTGGTCATGGTTGTACTTTTTGGTGCACAGAGTTTCTTACCCTGTCTGCCACTCTCCTTTTATATGACTGATATGTTCCATATAGATACAGACAAGAAAAGGGCACAACCAAATTCATGGCCACCACCGGGAGCACCAAAAATCATATGTAAAAATACAGTACAAATTCGGTTTTGTTAATTACGGTAGTTCTTTAGAATTACATTGTCACATTGTTTTAAATATTGCTTATAGGAAAATATTTTTGTATCCATAGTGTAAAAGTAGTAGTAAATAGCCAAAAGGATAGACTTCAAGGGCATTAATGTTGTGATATAGGAAGCTGTTGGAGAACTGTAGCCCTTTATTTCCAGGATCATTGATTGTCCCAGAGGTTGGATTCTCCCACCTATAAAACGAGGGCCTATTCTAATAATGAAACACCACCTTCAGTATGGGATGGGATTAACCCTTAAAGGGGTTTTCCCACAAAAGAAAATGTTCACAGTCCAGTCCCCTAGTAATGTTAACACATTAAAGATCATTTTAACCCCTTACTTTACAACTGTACTTAGAGTGATAGGAGCTGAAACAGCAATAAAACTAAGTTGCCAAGTGCAAAATTCCAGGGTTTGGCCAAGGCCTTTATAAGCAGACACATTATCACCCATCTAGTTCGGTGGAGTGACAATGTGGTTAGATTCTCAGGGTACAGGTGTACATATTCTTTCACCTGGCTTCTGTCATTGTACTAACACGCTGACTCATAGAAAGAGATGAGGCATGAGATTATACAAAAGCAGGATAGACAGAGGCGGACAGACTTTTACACTGTGATCTCTGCTACATCTGACAGATATGTGCCCGTCTCCCACTTCCCCCGGATCACTTATCTCAGTGTAGCTTGCAGCACCTCTCTCTGCTCACGATGTCCTGTCAGAAAGTGATCAGTGAGCATCTGAGCTCAGCAAGCACGTGGCTACACTACACACAGCAGAGAGAGACAGAAATCTCATCTGCACAATCTCACATAGGAATACAAGATGGCGGCCGACCCCAAGTCAGAAGTTACAGGGTCAGTGTCTAGGGGCAACTGAAATTGTGTACAGCAGGACTTATAGAGACAGGTTGGACTTATATCTGTGAGATGCTGCATTTTTGTTAATGAATTAGAGAATGTGTTATTTTCTTATCCTGAGTACATATAGGAAACTTGTCTTCATGGGAATACTTTTTTTTAAAGGGAATAGGTTTGGATTAAAATGTCATTATTGAGAAAACTGTACCGATATCTGGCTGTGTGATCATAGGACATTGAGCACATATACTACTCTCATCCCATGGCACAATTGCTCCACAATGTATAGCACTGTGCCTGGAAGGCAAACGATTAAAGGAAAGGTCATCAATATTCAAGTCCTAGAAATCCCTTTAAACTATCCATACTAATGGAAGTATACAAGTACATCAATATTCTAGTGAATTATGATGCAAAACCAAATATATTTCACAGGCTGAGATATTTCCATCATACATTACTGCAATGACAATTACATCAGAGAAGCTGCAAGTAGGTCAGGATCACTTCACGTATCAGACACCGGCTCTACCAGTTATCATTCCTTATCCTGTCTTCCATTCACCTGAGGGGAATCTGGTCTCAGGACACAGGACAGAAAATCCTAATGTTGTTTCACAAGAATGATGGAGGAATCGCATGTAACACTAATCTTCAGGTCATCCCTCAATGGGACTTGACTCTCCATGAATGATTGATAGGACATGACAGGCTGGCTGTGTATATAATAAAGGCTTGCCTCTTATTTGCCACTTGAACTGAATTGGTTGCTAGAATCTCAAAAATAGTGAATGAGTTCTTAATCCTTAAGATAGACAGATAAAACTCAAGTGTGAATCACCATTATGGTTTGGTCTCTTCATATTCTTATACAGTGAAGTGATAGAACTGGAATCCCTCAAGAGCATTAATATCATGAAGAGAAGATTTTATTATTGCTTGTAGTCATCAGATATAAGCCTGTAAGCCATTGTGAAAGAGCCCCGGTGATGAGAGATGCATTGAAGTCAGTAATCCCTATTCTTCTTTGGTCTCAGATCAAGCTGTAGATCTTCCATAGTGATGGACTATGGTATGTTTTTTACATGTTATGTATCAACTCTGTCTCTGTATATTATACATACAGCACCCTAAAAGGTTTTACTCTAAAAGACAATAGTAGTAATAACAGTTCCATATAAAAACCATAATAACAAAGTAAAAAGGTCATAAAACTAATAATAATAATAATAATAATAATGTAATATGATAAAAATCAGTTCACAACTGCATTTGAGCTTTCCATTACACACTCAGAAGAGCGTAATAGAAACTAAAAATGGAAGGTGAGTGAAAAGTCCTTCTGTTTCACATTGATGTTAAAGGACATCTACCACCAGGATAAAGGGTTGTATACCAAGCACACCGGCATACAGGTGTGTGCCTGCTCTGACAGGATCTGCTCTTCTTTTAACTTCTTATGCCCTTGTTTTTAAGAAAAAAAGGCTTTAAAAATTATTCAAAATGATCCGGAAGGGCTCCGGGATCAATTCACAGAGGTGAAGCACAGAGCCCCTGAGGCTCATTTGCATAACTTTTAAGTCTAAATAGAGAATGAATTGATGCATAGATATTGTAGATACTTTCTACATGAACATGTGTTCATGTTCATGTTCTGGACGTGAACAACGGACTGGTTATCTGTTGTATGCCGGCCATGTGTCATCAGGGTGTGAGGTCTGCTCAGGCACAGATGACAGGAGAAAAGGCTAGCCTCACCTTGAACTTGTACAGGAATAGGACCTGTCCCAAATTTTGCAGTTCAAGCAGAAGGCTCATACATGGAGCCATAGAAACACAGCGAGTGTGTTAGTCCATTGTAATGCATTTGATTGCATGCTGTCCACGGAATTAATAGGTGGCCAAACAAGGTCCATGCGCAGGAAAACATTTTGACACAGCGGAATACGCATTCACAACAAGACAAATCCACACAACAGACTACACCAGGACTGTGGAAGGAGCTGTGGCCTCAGCAGGATTACTTGTGGTGTGATAGCAGAGTCAAACACTGACAGCACAGGTTATGATACATATGACACACATCTATGTACACTTTGTCAGAGGGGCCATAGTTGTTTTGTTTTTTTTTTAGTTTTTTTTGGGCTGCAAGTTTTTCCACCCACCTTTACTGGACTGCACTTTGCATTAGGGGCTGAATCATGAAGCAAAGAATCAGCATGAATTCTATGTAAGCGTTCTTTAAGTTCAGCATTTTGTTTTACGGCCTGAAATAATTAAAGAAAAAAATAATACATAGTGATAACAGAGCAGATTTTGGATTGCGCCCATAGAAATGATGGGATAATCAGACAATTTTTCAGTGATTTAGAGGTCCAGTATACACACGCGGGCAGATTTAAAAAAAAAGTGTCCTTAGGTTAGACAATGCAGAGATAGACTAGACAGTCTTATTCTGCACCAGATTTATAAAAGTGTCTAATGCTGGATGATAAATCTGTCTTAGTGCAAGACTGTCTAGTCGTACTCTGCACCTCCTATTAGTTGGCTTACTTTACGCCCAAAAAATTAGGACACAATTCTTTCAGGTTAGCAATATTTCTGGTGTATGGACCTTTATGGTGCAAGACCACGCCCCTTTTATTAGGCCACGCCCCTTTGTCGAGCTAGACGTAGGAGAGCAAGAAAACTGTCTAAAACCCTTTATGAATGTGGTGCAGACACTTTTTAGTGCAAACTACGACATAATTATGGACAGATTAATAAAGCTCCCCCTTTATGTCTATGATAGAAGAAGTGTAAGTGTACATAGGATTGTGTCTTGTAAGTTTTCATTGGTAGGATTTGAAAAGCTTCAAGCGGCAAAAGCAATAAAGACCTCATTCATAAAAGCCAAGCAGGTAAGAGCAGGGGTTAGGTTATATTTGCAATGGATAATTGACTTGTGGTGTAAACATAGAAAACATAGCTTAGTAAATGGGAAAAGATGTCTTTATTGAAAGCGCAACTACAAAATTTTATTTTTCACAAATCAGTAGCTCTTGTTTTGTAGGACAACTTTGTTCAACTGAAGAGTCACTTTAATGTAAATGTCCTCCGTTCTATGCATTTCAATAGAATACATTCGACGGAACATGTGACGGATTGATAGGGTTTTGGGCATTAAAAATAGGCCACAATGTTCATCCTCATCCAGACCATGAAGGTATTATCAAGAAGGTAATACTTCAAACATCAAAAAGAATTTCCTTCAACAAAGTATAAATAACTCCAAGTAAGAATATAAGAATTCATTCGCTCGGTTTATAGGCGATTCCTTTGATCTGTACATAGAATGCGGATATCTTTTTTTCTTTTATAAAATAAAGTACAGAAAGAATGGTAACTCAGGAGACTCATTAAAAAAATAATCAAATGCAAATCAATTACCAGACAACTGAAGTTTGAGGAAGACCCATCAAATAAATGTGAGCTGAGAAAATGTGGTGGACAAATATTGTGCCCGCTTACCGCTGCCAAGGCGTTCTTCAATCCCAGAATTTGAGGAGTGGTAGAAGAGTCTTGCTCTAAGAGCTGCTTAAGCTTCTCTCGCTCAGCGAAGACTGTGCTATAAGCAGACTTTAAAGTGAAATAAGCTGCAGAGAAAAAAAAAAGTGGATGATATCAGGAATGTCATTTACTTTATGGGAGCATCACGAAAAAATGAGGCGCATTCATAAAAGGTGTCATCAACACAATACTCAGGCAGAACAATCCATTTAAGTGGCACAAATTGTCCAGAATTCCCTGAGCATATAGCAGGCAGCACAAGTCTACTTTCACTGATTTCTGCATTGTTGGTCAGAGCTACAGGAGTTTCAAGATGTATATGGCTCCCAGTATATAGGTCTTTTTAAATAATTCCCTTTGTGTGAACCCGTACGGTACCAAAAGGCAAATATTATTGTATATTAGCTGGGCAGAGATGTGCAAAACACTCCTTTGACTTTAATTGGGTGAACTAGTCTACGAATACTGAAATGTATTGTAGGCAGCTTTTCTTGCCATACTGCTATGCAAATATATAAAAGTATCCTGATATACATATTTCAGCACCAATGGGTAAGACTGGATCATCACCATATGGAAGGTGGATGATATGTAGGTAATAAAAGAATTGTTACCTGCATATCATCCTCTTTCCATTTGGGGCAGATCCAGTCCTACCCATTGCTACTGCACTATAGCAGACACCAAGTGTACCCAAAAACCCATAACCTCTGACTGCAGGTCAGCCTACATAGGGATTATTTAAGGCCATAACGCAAGAGCACCCAACATAAACCTCCACGTTAAAGGTGTGGCCATGGGCACTCCATAACCTTAAAAATATACCTTCAAGGGCACAATCTCACCTTTATCTCCTCCTATTAGATATAAATATTTGCCATAACTTGTTGCTGTGTTGTAATGCAGTGTTATAGCACTTATATGCTATAAATGGTACAAGGCTATTAATAAGACTATGTTCACATCTCATTATTTGGGCATGTTCTGGAAAGTTCCAGTTCACAATGGATTTGTGCATAGACATATGCAGACAGGTGGAGGCCTCCTTGTCAGTACATGTTGCATCCAGTAGCAGTAGCTGGATAAAAAAAACACAGTAGTATATGCTCAGCAGAGGCTTAGAAACTGTATGGCATCCATCCCCAGCCTCTGCTGAACGTGTTCACCAGTGAAGTAACTGTACAATATATGGAGACAACCTGAATACTGTCAGTAGCAAAACACTGCATGCTGCCGAAGTTCACTACTTCTTCCGCTTTAATGCTGAACCAGAGGACATATCCCACTTTATAAGCTTAAAGCTGGATATGCTGCTGTTTTGGGTTTTAAGTATAAATCGTGAATCCTACTTGTATCCTTACAATGGATTTGTGAACATAGCCTAATAATTGTATATGGAAAAGCCATTTTGTGTTTAGTGAAATATATAAATGGTATTAAAAAAGAATCTATCATCAAAATCAAGTGTGATAAAACTAAGGACACTTCTATAGAGGTCCAGGCTCCCTGACTGTGGTAATCTTGTTATATTTGTTATCTATGGCCTCCTTCCATCGAAAATCAACTTTGAACATTATGATAATGAGTCTAAAGGTCTCAGGCTGTATTACCATAGCCCCTCAGTGCTGTAGCTTCACAGGTTTTTACAATGTCTGACCCTTCCCTTTGCTCCCTCGGTACTAAAACCCTTCCTCTACCTGATGTAATCTCACACAAAGAGAGGGGAGAAGTGCTCCTGCACAGTGTAACAGCATATGAAGCAACAGCCCCTTAGGGATCTAGAGCTCTTCTGGCACGCATGATTTTAAAAGTCGATTTTAGAAGGAAGGAGGCCATGGATAACAAATATAAGATGATTACAACAGCCAGGATCTTTGAGTAAGGTTTATCAGCCTGATTTTGATGCTAAATTTCCATCCTAATGACCATAGCACATTTTCCACACTGGAGAAGCTTAATGTTCTGATTCACTGCCCTTTAATTCTGCAGTCTCTCAGTATAGTTAAAGTGCAGTCAAAAAGTTTAACGCTTCATCTTACAAGGTGACCTTGGAGCAGATCATCATTGTTAAGTACCTATAAGGGACTGACCAGTGCGGTACAAGATCTTATCACCCAGGATACACAGTGCCAGAACATACACATAATATGTAGCTAACAATGTCAGAAGGAGTTTTATCTTGTTCTTAATATCTACAAAGGCAAGGTGAACTTTACAGAGAAAAATGATTAAACTGCGGTGATCGGTGTTATGGCAGCGGTCCAATGGCACAGGGCATGACTGTGTGTCTGACACATAGGACACTGAAATGATGTCATAGTGAAAAAGGCAAAATACTCGACCTCCAAATATGAGACACCTGAAATCACCCATCATAGTGCAGTGACAATAAAATATCAATATCGGACACTTGCTCCATATTAATTAAACATGGAGATTAATTTACGAATTTATTCTTCAGCGTCTGGGCTCTCACATGGTTCATGTCATCTAATGCATTGAACTGCACAAGTCCTCATAAAGGTATAGAAGGACAGGTAGTCCTGGTTTCCTTCATATCTCCAAAAACAGGAGTAATTATGTTGCTTTTAATCAAAAGCCTATACAGGTGGTCCCCTACTTAAGGACATCTGACTTACAGATGACCCCCTCTGCCCCCTGTGACCTCTGGTGAAGCTCTCCAGATGCTATTACTTTACTCCCAGACTGCAATGATCAGCTGGCAGGTGTCTGTAATGAAGTTCAATTGATAATACTTGTTCCCAAGACAGCAAAAATAGGACAAAAAAAAATAAAATTGTCAATTATTAAATATACTTGTATATTTCTTGTATTAATACTAGTTCTTTTTTTCTTTCTTAGATTTACTGTGCCGTTTCCATTATTCCTTTTGGAATCCTATACATAAATGACAAGTAGGTGTATCCCTAACACTTGCACTGTCCAATCAGTTCTGACAGTGAGGACACTCCTTACTGAAAAGGTAAATGGCAATAACACGTTATTTTTAGGGAAAACATATGACACAAATTAGAGTTCTAAGAAAACAAGATCAAGAACCAATCATAACAATACAAGTATTTCCCAAAACAGACATGTCAGGATAGATGACCAATTTTCAATAACTAATCAGGATATGCTGCATAGTGTGTCGGACTATGGTTATATAGGAAAAGTTTAGACCAGTGGGTGGTCCTACTTTACAGCGTAACTGTAAAGCTTTTTTCCCCCACAAATCAATAGCTCTATGTAAAACTATTTTTCCTATTATCTTTGTAACCCAAATGCAGCAGTTTCTTTGCTATGCCCCTCAGAGTTCTGCAATGGCTGCTTCCTCTCCCTGTGCTGACAAGCCCTGGAGTCTGTAGTATAAACAAACTTTACAGACACCTGGGAGGGGCTGCTGCTTCCTCCTCACAGGGGAGGAGGTCATGTGACAGAGCTCTCTCTGTGTATGTAGCAGAGCTGGATGTGTTCAAGACTGTGGATAGAGATGTCTCCTGCATAGAATAGTGAGGTACAAGATCTCTAACAGTCCCTCCATCCCAGTCTGTGATTCTAAAGAACTTTCTCTGTATATTTAGTCTAAGAACAAAGCTGTACTGGTGACGTGGGTAATACAAGCACACATCACTCCACCCATGACAGCCTGAAACAATGCAGGAGAAAACTGTTAAGTACGGTTTCTTTCGTTATATCCGTATATTTAATAGTGGCAGGCAATTTCTTTCTTTTAATCAATTAGAACATCGCTGAAATAAAAATACAATAAACTCTCCCTAGAATGGCTGCAGGCATTATGTCTTAGCTTTAGATCTATGTGGAAACAATAGAAGTCTAAGCCTCCAATTGCTCTAATTTTATACCATCACAGATCATACAATAAGGCAGAAGTCTCTCCCACCTTTGTGTGCAATATGACACAAATCATCCTGCATCTTGGAGAATTCGGAGCTGTCCGATCCGCTGGAGTATTGTTTCTCCTCCCCATAATCTATGGTAGACAGGTTTGGGTTGGAAGCATGCAATCTTACATTTCCTGCAAAGGTGGTTGGCACCTAAAAGAACAAATGGAAGACAATATAAAGTATAAAACATTATACATTGATGGAGTTTTCTTCTGCTAGGACAGAAAGTACAAATACATAAATGAATGTCCGGAATTAACTGAAATCCAGAGGGTAAACAGTTAGGAAGAAACATTTTTATTGCCGTAATTTTATGTAACTATCTAATTTGGTGTGTATAACCTTCCCTCCGGAACAAAGGATTTACTATTTACACAGAGTCAGGGGAGAGAAGCAAACAACTTTACTAATCTCTATACAAGAGCTTACGCCGCCAGCAAAAGACAACTGCTTACATGCCGAACGCAAAATCTACAGCGGGGGCCGAAACTTGACCTGTGACTTCTCAGCTATTGTGAGTTCTCCAACTTAGATACAATCTGTCAAAACAATGTTGCCTGGATGTAAACTAAAAGAACATTTATTATTTTACTGGCTGGAGAAACTTTCAAATTATAAACTACAGAATCCTTAAAATTTGCAAGCTGCATGGCCGGTTTTATAGAATCACTAAAACCTTAAAATGAATGCTAAAAAATGAAGCCGTCCTTAACTTAAGATGAATTTGTATGTAAGTCAGAACTGTATATTTTTTAATTGCAGCTCCAGACAATTTTTTTTTGTCCCATTGACAATTAGATTTTCTACATTTTTTGCTGTAATGGGAACAAGGATTATCAGTAAAGCTTCATTGCAGACACCTTACAGCTGATCATTACAGTTTCGGACTATAGTAAAGCATCCAGAGAGCTTCACCAGAGGTCACAGTGGGCAGAGGGGTCCGTCTGTAACTAGGGGACTGCCTGTATTGTGGAAATCTTACTGAGATCAGAGGGTTGATCTGCTCCATTTTTTGGTTTGAGACATAGCAGGTGGATGGGCTTAATAAAGGGGGAAAGCCTAAATTGAAACAATGAATAGTGCAGATGAGAATAGCAAACTTTGTAACATACTATGTAATTTAAATCTGCTCCTGTGTCCTTTTTCCTCTGCCTTTCTTGCTTATTTAAGCATTTTAAGTAAATCAGCTTTCTGTCCTGTATCTACTGACAGCTGAGAGATCAGGAACCCTGATAAAGTGTCTGGTGACTTAACTATTTACAGATAGTCCCTGGATAATAATAATAATTGTAATAAATAATAATATATTTTTTTTTATTTCCCCCAAGTTTCTATGACTTGGTCAGTCTTCAGATACTGGTGGTCTGCATTATGGAACTAGTGACTGCAAATCTATGTTCTTCTGCCTTTGTGGCCTAAGAAAACAACATGAAGTGATAAAACACCTATCCACAGCATGTAATGTAACATTTCAGTAGACAATACATCTCTATATAGTGTTTGGTGGTGTTTTATTGGTTTTTAACCCTCAAAGATGAAGATGTCAGTCGGCAATGAGTAATTTCTTCTCCAGCAATCGATAGAGCGATGAGAAGAGCAAAACCTTTACCTGTAATGAGCCTTTAGGATCCTTGTTGTTGCCTTTTGTTCTCCACTTCTTCCTGTGTATTCCTTTCTCCTTCTTGGGACTTTCTAGAGCGCCAACCTTCCATAAGGGATTACGAAAAGTTAGTAAAAGAAGAGATTCCTGGGATTCTGCGAGATCGAGAAGTAGCTGCAAGCTCTGAACTTAGCCCAAACTAACACCACAGTCTACTATGTGGAAAGACAATGTCATTATGTGCAGAGGAAGCTTAATAGAGATACATTAGCTAAAATCGAATAGTGCGTCATTGTCTCTGCATTTTACATGTCACATTAAACAGATAATGAAACATGGCAACCTGATGACTCATACAAAGGTAACTTCATCTGTCTCTGCTACTTAAGGCATTTATATAAATGGGGGTGGGGGTATAACTGTGTACAAGCCTGCCTACACAAAATACGAGCAATGTAAATCCATGTACTATACAGGCAGTCCCCGGCTTACATACAAGATCAGTTCTGTAGGTTTGTATGCAGTTGGAACTGTATATTTTATAATTGTAACCCCAGCCAAAAATTTTGTCTCTGTAACAATTGGATTTTAAAAATGTTGGATTGCAGACACCTTTAATAACGGTTATTACTGTTTATTGTAGTCTAGAGCTAAAGTACAGTAAATTACCAACATTCAGACGTTCGTTTGTAACCAGGGGTCGTCTGTAAGTCGGGTGTTCTTAAGTAGGGGATTGCCTGTATTGTCTATTTCCAGTTTCTACATATTGGATTCAATAAAGCGTGAAAAATTATACATATGTATTTTTTTTGCTCTAAAAACTAGGATCAGATGTTGGCGCAAAAAAAAACCGAGGAAACCCTATCTAATATTTCCTCAAGGAACATTTATTCTCTTGCGTTTTGAGGGAAAGGCACGCATGAGAGAACAGATTTGCAGACAGTGTGGTCCATGAAACTTGACAAAAGTTTCCACAAATATGAATTTAAATAAAAGTCTTGTAAAATATGTTTATAATGAGAAAAATGCCTGAAAAATAATTTTAAAATATAGGTTATAAATCACACTAAATAATGTGAAAAATCTGGCAAGTATTTTGGCTGAGGAATCTCTACCCTGCTCTGGGTAGGATTTACCGGACTGAACATCATATCACTGGACTGAATGGACATGCTCAATTCAGTTTATTGAGTTGAGGTACAGTCAAAAGAATCCTGCGAGTGAACAGAGCAAGTTTTTTGGACTAAACTGACTTGCGTGCAACGGCCTTTTGAAGGGAACCTGTCAAGGTGATTTGGGACACTAAACTGGCAACAGGTTATCATGTAACAGTGCTTAAGTGTCCCAAATCGCCCATAGGTTTTACCCTTCATGCTCATATGGGGGGGAATTTGTCTTATACGCTGGTGTATGGTGGAAGCCCTGCCCCCCTGCCGTATGGTGGAAACCCCCGGCACAGAGGATACATCAGGAGGCTTAGACTAGAGACCCCCGACTAGAGTTATTCTAGGAAAGTGTCCCTTGTTTCTATATACCCCCCATCTCATCCTCTGTATTGGGGTATTCTATTCATGAATTACCAAGCTTGGAATAAATAGCCGCTGTCATCTTCTCATCCCGTAGAGCAGTGATTCTCAACCTTTCTAATGCTGTGACCCCGCAATACAGTTCCTCATGTTGTGGTGACCCCAAACCATGAAACTCACAGTAAAAACACAATAAAATTGCGTCTCCGATGGCTTTGGGCGACCCCCGGTTTTGGTCGTTCGACCCCCGCTGGGGTCCCGACCCACGGGTTGAGAACCGCTGCCTTAGAGAAAGGGATTGTGGGAGAGAATTAAAGGAGTACTTGCAGATATGAGACTGCAGTTCTGGATGTGACTGGAGTCCATAAAATGTCATTTGATCTCTACCCAGGTGGAGGGTCATGTGATCTCTATCTGTCCACCAGCAATCTCCCTTCCAGGACCTTATGATAGTATTCATCAATATAAGATTAAATGGGTATCTTGGCAAATTAATGTTATGGTTTGTATGATGAAAAATAATACAATTTTCCAATATACTTTCTGTATCAATTCTTCCCAGTTTCCTAGATCTCTGCTTGCTGTCATTCTATAGGAAGCTTCTGTATTTACTTCCAGTGGACAGAAATGTGAGCATGGTCACACAGGTGCATGGCTCGTTATATCACAGAGAGTAATCAGAGCAGTGGGTTGTAACGAGCCGTGCACCTGTGTGACCATGGTCAGATTTCTGTCCACTGCAAATAAACAATGAATCTTTTGGAAGAATGACAGCAAGCAGAGATCTAGACAACCACAAGGAATTGATATAGAAAGTCTATTAGTAATTTGTATAAATTTTCATTATTCGAACAATATCAATTACTTGTTGAAATGGGAATACCCCTTTAATAGCCCTTAAGAGCCATTTATGGACAGGAATGTCTAACTGATCATCTCAAGAAAGCAGTGCAGAACTTTTCATAGATATATAGGGGAAATTTATCAAAAGTTTCTAAGAGCAGAACTGTTCTAGTTGCCCATGGCAACAAATCAGAGCTCAGCTTTCATTTTCCCAAGGCGGTTTTTTAAACTAAAGCTGAGCTCTGATTGGTTTCCATGGGCAACTAGAACATTTTACCTAAATCTCCTGCATTTAGTATATGACATTTCCTGGGTCACAGCGGACATACAGTACATACACACACTCAGGTTTAGACATCAGATTTCATTTGCTGTTAAAGGTCTACATCATGTCGCTCAGCATCTGGCTCTGTTCCTTATGATGTCTGCAGATAGGGGGCAGTCTGCCTATAGTGTGTTTCCTATTGCCTACAAGGTGCATGAATATGGATTTGGAGCAAACTTCTGAATAATGCACCATGAATATTTTGATCACCATTATTTTTAATGGCAGCAGTTATGTTACATGGAATTATTTACTAAAACAGATATGTCAGGAGAGAGGAGGTGCAACATTTTATACCAAGTTGTACTATTTGGTACATTCCGCCGATGAAATGACTTTCTCCATCTGTATAAGTGGTAGTATCATTATATATGATGCTCAACATGGAACTATATAATCCGAAAATATTCCCAGCATACCTGGATGGCGTTTATAGCAGGTGCAGAATACGTCCTGTGAAGAACCTCCATGTTCTGAAGAAGTTGACTCATTTCCACCAGATAGCTGTGACACTGTGAAAGATCTGCGGGAGCAAAGAACAACCACCGCTGTAAAATCCTACCCTGCCAAGTTATTAAAGACTAAACCTAACAGCCCTGAAGCCTTCAATAGCGGACCTGCTGAGATACATCATCTCTGCCAAAAACATGATCTACAAATGCAGTTCAATGAGAAGCAAAAACCCTATGAAAATAAGATCTGACAACCACAGGATTAGGGCACATTCACACAGACTATAAACTTGCCAAAATAGAGTATAGCAGAAAGGAAAAAAATAGGAAAGCACAGATATAGTGTAGTCCATGACGGTCCGATGACACACCTGGTACCCAACGCATCTCCCCACAATTACTTTATTATAATTTTATCACTGTTTATTTTAATCGTTTTTACCACTAGATATTTTTTTTTTACAAGAATGAATAAACAATGAACCCAATTTTACCCCGTATATTATGTTTATGGGGCCTTTAGACTGCAAAGGGCCACACCCAGTTGGCAGTTTATTTACTCCCCTTTAGGAGGAATAAATTTATAAAATTTTAGGGTACTAATAATATACCCAGAGCAGACAAGTCAGAGACCCCCATACGGGTGGGGTGTATCATTCTAGTCTCATACTAGCAGGCCAATAATATAAGGAGGTGGCAATGACTCACAGATGGATTCATTGCAGATAACTGTACACAATGTCCAATGATCCTCTAACATCTGATCTATTCAGGACATTCAAAGCCACCAGCAAAATAAACACTGCATATGAAAGCCTAAAAAAAAACCCGCCATGGCGTCACGGTCTCTGCAATTTATTCCACTCCATCTGTTATACAATAGATAAACACGTTAGCGATTGTTATAGTGAGGAGAAATGTTGCAACTGCATCTTCCATACACAAGGCAACCACGTGAAAAAACAGCCACCCCATTATAAATCATATGAATTATTTATGGCGCATTATTGTCAAGGCGCCACAAAGTAGCCACAATGTATTACGGTACCTTTAGCACATTTATCCATATCATCATTAGACTGGAGCCAGGCTGGGACTTTGCTGCCATTATTTAAACAGGAAAAGTTTAGGCCACTTGCCAACTTCAGCGAATTCTGCCTGGCAAATTGAGTTTCCTGTAATAGTAAGCAACAAAACCCCTATTAGTGCACTTCTGTTTATGGGGCTGGTAAAGGCTGTAAAATCCAGATAACCGCTAGACTGCATTAGAAATTTAAGACAATTGATTTATAAGAGATAATGAATAATAAATTATTAAGGCGAATCCAATCTATCATCCGGTAGCAGAATTGTAATAAGGGGGATGTCCAGTTTGGATGCTGTGGGGTCACATAAGAACAGTTGAGGGGTCTTACTACTGATGCTGCTATGGCCAATAATTATTGCTTGAGCTGCAATGTTAATGCTCTACAGGGGTAACAACAAAGCATTTCAATAAATCAAAAGGTGTTGACCTTTAAAATCTAGGAGTGCATGCGGCTTTAGTGCCGGTTAAAGGAAACCTGTCTTGTTATATGTAGAAGTGTGTTATTACCAGACCCATCTGTCCTCAGGTTGTGGCTATTGGTATTAACCCATGGACAGACATGGATTTTTTTTTTTTTTTTTTTTAAATAAACCATCCATGTTTGTCTAATCCTGGACAATCCTGATAACCATGAAATGAACTGGAATATATTATATATACACACACAAACCAAAACTATGCAGCTCCTCCTGTTCTATAACATACTGCCTGCAGAAAATACTGTATGGAAACAATAAAGCTTACATCACAAACCTGAAATAGTCAAGCATGATGCTAGTTTTCTAAATACACACATATTCGCAGTGGAAGCTCCAAATGCATGCACACTGCGTATCCACTGACATATACAAGCAGACAAGGCATAGTCATTGCATCTGTCTGCACAGTATATGTCGTATACTGTGCAAAAACGGGAAGGAAGAATGTAGCAGGTTATGTCTTTCCAGGGTGCCGGAATGTGACGGATTCGGGATTGAAGAATGTGGTGAGCTCCGTCGGACCTGAGCGGGGAAGCGACACATGCTGGATATCGGGGGCACAATCTTAGTGAATCGCAGCTTAGTCCATTATCAGACAACTGTGAACTCTTCCGGACAGGTAAGTTAATGTGCCCCAATACATTAATGTTTGTAACCAGCTAATATTTATTATAGGATAAAATAACAGTTTAAAACACATGTCTATAATAGTAATACATGTAATAAGTCAGTAGATTTACATACCTGGGGACTGGCAATGGGGTCAAAACTGGAAGCAGATTCTGTGGTTGAAAGAAGTGGAAAAAACTGAGTATTTATGTCATGTGGAAACACAGAAATTTCATTCTGACGGTAGAGGCGGTGGTCACGGAGCTTCAGTACCCAGTCCTCAAAAATTTCTGGAGGTTTTACCTATGGGAGATCATACAAATATATTAATTTTTAACATTTTCATTTAGAATTGTAGTGTATAAGTTTTTATTCATTTCTCCTTTTCTATCCTAAGAGGTGGTCCAAATGCTAAAAATGGCCTAAGTGGAGGCAGGAATTGTGAACCTACAGAGCAGAGGGGCTCTGGTAACAGCCCACAGAGCCCTTCTGGCTCATTATCGTTACTGTAAAAGTCGATTTTAAAAGGGAGGTTGCCATGGATAACAAATATAAGAAGATTACCACAGTCACAGTGTCTGGATCTACAAGTGAGTACCCCTGCTTTATTGTGAAGCATTTTGATGGTAAATTTCCTTTAAATGTATGCGGAGATAGAAGATAGGTAGAGCAGTTCTAATAAAACCCTATATAGAAATATTTTAACTGAATGATCTAACTGGTAAAATAGTCTATTTATGAAGATAACTGTCCAAAATGGTCCATTGGGGAAAACCGGTTCCAGACTGTGCGGCACAATTGTTCCATTTTATGTACTGAAAGGCGCATTAGATTTCTAAATATGCAGAGTCCCAGGTGTGCAACTGAAAAGGGCAACACATCTTACTTTTTTATTTTTGTTACAATCCCTTCTTAAAAGCCATCTGGGTGGGCTCGGTGAAGGGTATTCAGAATCAGAATTTGAGAGAATATATAAATGTGTTTACTAGCGGAGAGTGGCAGTGAATGAAATCACACACTAATGTGTGCACAGGATCATCTGCTAGCTGACAGATGCCAACTTCACCGTGATGTATCTAGCGAGAGGAAAAAAGCTGTCACAGAATCGCCGAAATTACAATTGTCAGGATGAATCTGATGAGAGCCGATTACATTTCAACTATTTTGTTGATTGCTGTAAAATGTTAACTTAACACATACATTCAAAGGTGGTATTGAAAAACACCCAAGCCCAGCCCTTTCATGTCATGTCATTAAAAAAATTTATGTTTTATGCTGAAGAATCCAAAATCTGGAGGGGACAAAATTTTGGTGTACCAAGTAAGCAGGTCATCCCCTATCCACAGGTATCACAGCACCACAAATCTGATTTCTCTCCTTTAGGCCTCCTGCACACACATTTTCTACGTATAGCATGAAAATACTGCTCTACTGGCGGTTTTTGCGGTCAGTGAGTAAATGTTTTTTCTTCGGTTTCTCCAACGTTTGGTCGCATAGTAGGCCTTGTGGAGTCCACGTGTCATCAGTATTTACGATATATATAAAAAAAAATAATGTAGGAGGGCTAATGATGATCAAAGTTTCCATCCCTATAATCACTTTTTCCCATGTTCTTTGTGGTTTTAAAGGTATTTATTCCACTACGTGTGCAGATACTAATTCTAATACAGCTGTAACTTTTTTTTTTTAGCGGTCATTGTCCCCAAGCTTTAATTTCAGTTAAGTTCAGCACTCAAGACTATATACTGTCAAGTGGGTGCGGAAATCAGCACCTAATAAGGAATGCATTTTAGGGTCAATAGACATTGTACTTTGAATACAGTTGTTCAATATTTTAAGTGTATTTTAGGCCTTTTTCAGGCATTTTTGAAATGGAAAATACATATTTCCAAATTTTTGGCTGCAACGCTGAAAACATACACCAATACACTATTTTAATGCCTGGCTTCAGCTTCTTCAGCTGTGTCTTTTGATGTTAAACCCAAGACAGAAAACCAAAAATTCCTCAATTATAAAAATCATCTAATGTACACCCAATAGTGAATAGTAAAAGCATGGTGGTTTATGTTGTTTAATGCTTATTGGTTACCTTGAGGTGGTATATATGTTCCTCTGTATCCAGATCAATGCACTTAGTCGATTTCTTCACTGACATCACAGAAAGTCCAACATCAATGCAGCCGTGTAGTTTGCCCTTCTCCATCTAGGAAGAGATGAACCTTATTTAGAAACACCTTGAAACATTTTCTACTAATGATTCTTCTAGTTCTGCATTTAATCCATTTAAATTGTCTGGATTTGTGTAAGGCCTCTTGCACGTGTTCTTTCTGGACCACCATCATGGGAACGTTATCTGGTTTGTGTCCCATAGGACAGTGGTGGCGAACCTATGGCACGGGTGCCAGAGGTGGCACGCAAGGCCCTCTCTGTGGGCACTCAGGCCATTGCCCCAATTTCAAACAGGACCAAATCCACCAAATCTTCCTGTAGTCCCAAGCAACTTAAAAGATGCTGCTCTCAGAGTGACATTTCATTGGCTGTTTGGAACTGCAGGAAAAGTGAAAAGGTGTTGACAGAACTGCATTGTCTTTGGAGGTCCTCCTGCTGGACCCACCATTATTCCTGGAGAGAAGCTACAATGATGGTCTCAACTTGTGCACCTTATTTCAACTGTATTGGTGGCCACAGTGGCCAATAAAATTGAATGAAGTTGAAGAACAAGTAGCATTAAGTTACTGCTTGAACTACCATGTTGGCACTTCATGGTAAATGAGTGGATTCTGGTTGTAGTTTAGGCACTCATTTATGCACCATTCCTTATCTCACTGTGCACATGCCCAATAGAAGCCTATGAGGCCGTGATATAGTGCTGTTTCGGCTCACTCACGGCCTCTGCACACAGTTGTGTACAAGAGGCTTAATGCTGTGTATAGGTATAGGTATATACAGCTCCAGTAGAACATGTGGTTGTGTCTTTCTTATGAATCCTGTAGCACGTTAGGCCGCTCATAGGCTTACGGAGCTAACCTCCTAGCTGGCCCCAGTGGCCCACTGGTTATAAACCTGGTGACCGTCAGGCCAAGGAATAGTTGCAATTTGGTGGATATGTTACTGGGAAACCCTTTGTTTTTGAGCATTATCCTGCTGAAAATGCCGGCTAGAAGCGGGGGGTGATACGATGTCCTACACATATCACCGAGCTATTAGTGTCTCTCATATCACCACTACTGGTGACCAGCTGTAGGCTAGGACTTTCCTTGTCATCACACCAGTAGTTGGGCTCCAGAGCGAAGGCAGAATTGAACTGCTCTCCGTGAGGCTTCCATACTCTACAATAAGCGTTGCAGACAGAAGCCAAATTCTTCACTTAAGACTATACAGTTCAGGTTTCGTGTTCACAACACCACTGCAAAAACGTGGCAGGTCCAAACAGAAACAAGCGCGCGTCTATATGGTGGACAAGGAAACTGTGGGGGTTGCTTGTGCTTGTTGGTGTTCTGTCTGGGCTGTCCAGAACCTGTTTGCCATGTGTTGTAGTGTAAATACTAGCCAAACACCTACTAACCGCTAGATCAGAGTTGCCTAAATAGCAAGCAGTTCACAAAGTCTATCATTGGGCAAAATTTACTTACTTCAGTCGGACCCTTGGCATACTTCAAGATCCCTTTGTCCAAGTAGAAGTACCTCTAAAAGACAAGCAGCATAATTTAACTTCCATCGTGCACATAGACAGTTAACACTATTTTACATGAAAGTTTAATGTACATCGGAAGTTGAGTGACTTATACATAATGTATGAAACATATATTTAGCTTGTGCCGATTCTGAATTACAACCTGTCAGAGATACATTTTGCTGGTTACCACTGGAAACCGTCAACAAGCTTGTTGAAAAAACACTCTACACCCTTAAATGTCTTTGATACCCTTTCTAAAATTTTGAGCAACAAAAAATGTAGAAGATGATCTGTAGAGTACAAGTAACGTATAGCATATGCCGTCAAAGTAGAGGAATTCTGGATAATGATGTTTGAAAGTGAATAAATTTTCAAACTGAATAATAATTGGCAATTAACCCTGCAAAATACTTTGCTTTACTGATCTTATCCGATTATTATCTCATGACTCAATATTACTTACTTTGGGATCTCATGTATGGAGCAACTTATTGGTTTAGTGGCAGCAAAGAATATGTTGTGGTAGGTATAGTGTTGCTAGACATTCAGCAAGCGGACTACAGCTATGGAGAAAAAATTTAAAAGGAACTAAATATGTGGCCTGATACAGCGCTGGGAATGGTGTTGGGTGGGAGTGGCTGGCCAACTCGGCCATCTGGACGCCGTTCACCGCTTCCATGCCCCTGTAAACAAACAGCGGTATGCACCGGAGAGACGGCAACGCAGGACACTGGGAAGGACTGCAGAGGTAAGTACAAGTTTATTTTTTTCACAGTCACACATCTATTTTTCATAGGGTCTCCGACAACCCCTTTAAGCTGAAAGGGAATAAATCGAGCAGGCAATAAATGTAAACTTTGAAATATACTTCGTTATATACTGAAATATACTTCCACTTTAGACAGATAAGGAGGCTAATTGTTAACTCTTTCCTTATCTAGAGAACATTTAACATGAGGATTCAGCTTTTAGGGGACTGGACTATCCAGTTACTGACTGTAAGCGTTAAGTCATTGAACACTTTATCAGGTTCTTTTATCTCTCAGTCCTCAGTGGATACAGGACAGAAAGTGCTTAAAAAGGAATAAAGGCAGAGGATAAAGGACAAAGGTACAGATTTCTTTAATAAAGTCGATTACAAAGTTTATTATTATCATCTGCACTATTCATTTATGAAATTTTGTTGTTTAGTTTCACTTTAAGTACTTAAAAAAGAATATCAGTACCAAACAATAAGAACATATTATAGTTAAGGTTACTTTAAAGGAGTTGTCCAACTGCCCCCCACTTTTAATCAAATGGTAAAGACTTGAAAAAGTAACAAAATTAGTATTCCTCAACTTAGCAATTCCCCATCTTCCGCATTGCCAGCCAGTTTCCATATCTGGCCTCCAGTGGTGACATTTTGACCAAGTTAAAATGTCATCACCAAAACTGGTGGGAACCTGCAAATGTGTGACATAGAAGTGCCAGGAGACTGGCAAGGCGAATATTAGTTTCTGATTTAAAATATTTTGAGTTAAAAACTGAAGGGGCTGGACAATCTCTTAAAGTACATAATGAACAGCAAAACAATGCTGAAAGTTGGAGGTACACCAAAAGCTAGAAATTGTCGGCATCTTTGATGTATAAAACATATATAGTTTAGCTGTCATCACAAAAACATGAGCTTCAAACTAAGAAGCGTATTCCATTTGGAAAGAAAATTCTCTTTGATAATATCTTGGCTAATGAGCTCTGTGTGTGACTGAAGCTGCAAATTACCATTGGACTAATAAAAGGTGTCTGGATTTACTGGGGAATTATTTTACGAACGTCAAGGGAGCAAAGAATTCGACAAACAATCTGCGTGGTTATTGTGGCAATTACTGTATGTAATGATGTGACTATCTACTCTCTATGTTACTGAGCATTATGTCGAATACTTACAGGTGGTTGCAATTTTCACAAGAAGGGCTACTATGGTGGACAGTTTTTTGACCACATTTACATGTTGAGTATTTATATTGAAAAATCTGCTTTAAAAGGGTTATCCAAAAAAAATAAATTACACGTAAAAGTGGTAGAATAAAATACCTGTTGCATATTCCCAATTTCCCTGTACTGCTTGGCCAGTGATGACATCCTGTGTTGGAACGGTTTCGGAACTGTGGTCAATCCCTTGTCATAATAGCGACGCACCTGATGTGAGTGTGATTTTCCTTCTTGATTATTAAATACAATTCTTTCTAAATTTACCAGTGAGCTGAGTCCCAGACCAGGAATACCCCATAACAGTGCATTAGCTATAGACTGCACAAGTTGCTGACGTAGATTATAGCGTAATTGTATGCCAGGCAGGGCCAGCAGCTCTTCTTGCAATTTAAATTTAAAAAATTTTGAAGGATAAACAGGATAAAAAAAGGATTTTGAGGCCTATTTTTCCAGTGAACTTTAAATATTTTAATATTTTAGAATTCTTCTACACTGAGCAAATTTTCTAATCCTTTGGAATTTTGGACAGTGCAAATGTAGGACTAGTCTTAAAATCTATCATATTTTTGACAGTAAAAAATTCAGTAAATCACTGTACTGTATGGTTTAAGAATAAACCATTTATTTTTTATGGCAATAACAATTTTTAGGTGAAAAAAAATTATGGTTTAGATTGGCCTAATCAAAAAGCATAAAGACAAACCTTGTGCCAGCCTTTAAGTGGCCATTTCCGTTTCTTAAGCAAGAAACCCTCCTTCTTCTGTGGTTCCTGAGTACAGCTGCTGCTTCCACGGAGGCCTTCGACAATTTCCCAACTGTCCTGTTGAAAGCAAAATATAAGTTAATAGACTGGTAGGACCCATAATTACAGTCCAAAAGTATACAAGTCAAAATTTTAATCAAAACAATAATTTGGTGAACATTTTACGAATGCAAAAAAGTTTCTGGCAAATTCCAATAAAGCCCCATTTTCCACGCTATACCACTGGGTCGCTACAGATCTTTTATGCTCGGCGTTGCATGCTCTTGCAATATTGCGAGGGATGATTTGTGAATTTATTTCTTTGAGTTTTGCTCATTTATCAAAAACACATCACTGTGTTACAAGCCAAAGAGACAACTCCAATGATTTATTGCCGCCGCTGTCATATTTACAAAGTGCTTCTCTTGAACTGTACAATTAATAAAAGATAGAGAGCAACTTCCATTCCAAAGAACAGTCTGCAAATGTAGCAAAAGGCTCTTCAGACAAAAGGGGGACGTTCTCTTAAAGGGAACCTGTCACCAGGAGACGCAATTTTAGCTCTCCCCCCAGAGCATAGTACATACACTGCCAATGAGTTTTTGTATAAAAATTAGGTTTTACAGAAAAAAAAAAAAAAAAAAGCTCTTATATAGCACCTTTCAATGCCATGTGCTCTGTGACTAGGCACTCATCCCCAGGGAGTGGCTATAGAGGAGCAGTTTCCTCCCACCCACCCTTGGGAAACCGCACCCATGCATATCCTTTTCAAATATATGAAAACGCCCATCAATCGGCTTAGCGCTGCCCCCTGCTTCTCTATAGCCACTCCCAGGGGACGAGTGCCTAGTCACAGAGCACATGGCAAGGTATAATTTAACATATCTTACAATGTCCTTTTTAAAAAAAAAAAAAAAATATTTGCCAGTGTATCCACTATGCTCTGTGGGGACAGGAGGGTGCAAAAAATAAGTCTCCTGTGACAGGTTCCCTTTAAGGGAAGATGCAAACGATCAGGATGATACCTGCTAAATTGGTTGCAAAAATTTCTGCTCTAGAGAAGATCCATTGCTGAAAACGGACATGCTGACAATTTTGAGGGAATTTCAACATTTCTAATCTGCAGTATTTACATATGATTTTATAAATCTCATGGATATTAATGATTTCTTGCACAAATATAATCCATAGACTATGTACATTTAGCTGCAAAAAGCCTTTATAGAAGCTTAGGTAAATGCACAGGATCTGGGATATGTGCCGAAAATCCACCATGTAAGCCCGGCGGCATCCTATGCAAGTTTGGCATTGCTATTCCACAGGGAAGCAGGGACTCCTAACATCACTATGATGCATAGACTTCCATCCTCGACGTCATGGTTGGTTTGTGAAATCGGACCAGTAATTGTTAAGTTTTTATGGACCAACCACAGCTTTGTGATGCCGAATTAACAAAAACAATGACACTGCTAGATTGGTCACGTGGCGCTAAACCGTTCCTACTGATCAAAATCGGTGATTGGGTTTCTGTATTTTCGCAGGGTAAAAACTGTTCCTCGCTGCACCAGATAAAAGGTTGTGTAAGTTGCACGCTTTGTGGTGTAGCGGAAGCTTTTTAACAAGAATGATCTATGGACTTGGGTGATAAAGCTCAGAGACTCCCGCTAATCAGAAGGAGGTTATCTAACCTTTGCTTTTAGTTAAATACTAAAACTTCTACATAAACTACTGGATCCAAAGTAATTAAGAGATTTAGACTGATGATCCATCAGTATAACAAAGCCTCTGTATATACATACTTGCACCAGGGGCGTAACTAGAAGAGGATGGGCCCCATAGCAGACTTCTGAATGGGGCGCCCCTTCTCCCTTAAAAAATGTATATATTCATATACTCATACATTGAGTTACAATTGCATACAGTATATATACACACCCAATAAATACATGCATACATATAGCAATATACAATACACACATACATACCATATACCGACACACAGCATATACACACCCAATATCCTGGATGCTGGGGCCGCCTGACACCGCGAGCCCAACAGCAGCGGCTACCACTGTAGTTACGCCCCTGACCTGTACCTATACCATATCCGTAAAATCTGTGTGAAGGGTAATGCATTTTTAGCCAAGCTTTGTAGCCCAAAAACAATAGATAAATATTTCTGGCAATGAATGTTAACAACAGAATGCATTTAAATCAACAAAAAGAATCTTTGCAGCTTAGGCCTCATTCAGATGGCCATAATGGGGGCCATGATCTGGTCACATGATTTGCAACCAGATCTCGCCCCCCCCCCCCCCCCCCGAAATATACTTCAATGGCTTCTGGTCACGGGTGATGAGCATACAGTGGAAGAGGAACATTCACACATCAGCGCACTGGAGAGGAGCCATAGAGCAGCGCAGGGTTCGCCGCTGTAACAAGTCAAAATATAAGACATGCATGGTCACTGTGCCGTGAGACGTGTGATCACCGCACAATGATTGGGAGCCAAAGGCATCAGTGGGGATATCTGGCCGCAAATGGTGTGGCCAGATATGGGTCCCTATTACGTTCGTGTGAATGTGCCCTTAGGTTGCTTTCATACAGCAGTAGGCTCACCCGACCGTAGCCACAGGGAAAGATAGAATATGCTCTTCTCCCCATGCACGGTACAGTGCCATACACATGTGGTCACCGTATCACTGCACATTTGCAACCAGATTTACGTCCCCACAACGCTTGTGTAAAAGGTGTCTAAGAGCTTTTTCACACTGCTGTTTTTCTGGATTCCCAGACATAAAGTTAAGGCTGTATATGACCGAATAGTTAAAGGACTAAAATTAAAAGAGGTTTAAGTGAATTTTTTCTTACATCTACATTTCAATTTTCTCAGCTCCTTCTGCTGTATATGCTACCAACATATAGGACTGCAAATCCTCACAGAATATTATTACTTTAATTAAACCTCTACCTAATTGACCACTAATTGAGTGAAATAACAACAAAGCACATTTTCCCATTTATTTATAGCGCACCATTAATTCCATGGTGCTACACAATCAAAATGGGTTAAAATACATAGCATAGAAACAAGCACAAATAATTACAGTAGGCACAAAGCTGGACTGAACCGGAACAAGTGGACCCTATCACGAGGGCTCATAATCGAAATGGGAGGGTGGATGAAGACAAAAGGTAAGGTAGTATAGCAGTGGGGTTATTGTGTATTGTAGGCAATGTAAAACAGATGGATCAGCAGGTTATGTGTAAAGGTATGGAAGGTGGGCAACCGTCAGACACGCTCCAATCAGAGATTACGTGAAGGACGGTACTGACTGATTAGGTCAGTGATGCATGGAGGGGACAGGTTGAGGTTGGGCAATTGATTGACATTGATGGATTAGATGGACACCAGATATAAGTATAGATCAAAGGGGGGTGTTCGAACGCTATCTGAAGTTGCAGTAGTCCAAATGGGAGATGTTGAGGGGGTATGGTCTAGCAATTTCTGAGACTCAAGGGCAAGGAAGGATTGGATGCAGAAGATGTTCTTAAGATGTAGGCAGCAGGATATGAGGGTTGGAATGTGGTACTTTAAAGGTCAAGTCAACAATATGGAGCCATTAACTGTGAGCGATGGGTCAAATGCATGAAAGATTATAAGTTTTGTACTGTCCATGTTAAGTTTAATAAAAAAAGATGAGAAGGAAGATATTTCTTAGATATTTTACAACTGTAATGTTGTAACAATTAGTGGTGGTGTGCAGTGAGCCCAAGTATAACACATCTTCACTTTCTAGGTACATAGCTACTTGTCTGAGATTGTGTCAACTTTAGCAACTTTATAAAAAGTCTTATTTAATAAATGTGGTCTTCACACAGCTACGGTAGTAGGCTAACGCCCATTTTCCCTCTCACATTTTAAAAACAGAGAGTAGAGTAAATTTAAGCCAAAAAGTCACAAATCTCAATTTTGTGACTCAGAATTCTGGAGTGCAGGGCTTCATAAGTTCCTACATGGTATTATAAATGAGCATTCACTTTTGTGACTGCAGTTTTAAGAGGCGAAAATATCCTTCAAATATCAGACCATTTTTTAAATTTTTCTTTTATTTAGCGATATCAAAAAAATCTGAACTTTGGTTGCAGTGCATAAAGAGGCAACTTATTTTTGGAGACAGGACTGACATGTTTTTGCTCAGCAGAATGATTAGTAAAGCCATGTATCATTCTTCTGCCTTGTTACCTGCCTAACACTGTGACCTTCTCATCCACTGGCTTTATTGCCGTCTGAGTCCATTTACATTAAGGACATTGATTCCTCTGAATAATATCATAACCCTCTGGAGGACTTTGAAGGAAAACAAGCAGTATTTGGCAGCAGTTTGGAATGGACAGCCGGGAATAAACGAGGAACTTATTGATTCTAGAGAGGTTTTCCTGACCTCGCATAACCTTCAGGGAGTTATATACAATGTGCTGGAACTTCAGTAACAACCAAAGTACACACCAACAGAATTACTAAACAGATCCTAAGAGAGCCAAAAACAGCACCCTCTAAGAAACACAAATATTGTCAATAGTAAAAGCAGGTCCAATCAATGGTGGCGCTGGTATCCCGTACTGGAACCTAGAATATATTTTAGGTGCCTATAAGAAAATAAAAAAATAATCTAAAAAACCAGCAATTCGCAGATATTCAGGGTACAGGTTCATTCCCCAAAATTTCTATGGTGCTATTTGCCTGCATATAGAATAGGACTAACAGTCACCTTAGGAAGGAACCAAACCAATAATCGAAAACCCTGAGATGAACATTTATTATGCCAGAAAACCGGTGTAGAGGCCCTGAAATAGTTGCTATTTTTTAAGCAAAAAGTGGCAATTCGGATATTTTGACATTGTTTTCTGGTACAGGATTCACTGCAGAGATTAATAATTTTTTTTTATTTTGATAGACTGGTTCATGGCAATACCTAACATGTTTATGTTTATGTTTATTTTGGTTCTAGGAAAAGGAGGACGTTTTGAACCTTCGCTCTGATCACTCATTCCATACAACTGCATTATACCTCTGTATTGCAGTATATAATAAATCTCTGACAGACTGAATGACCAGGCTTATAAGTTTTTGAGAGACTCCTGGCTGTCGTGGTTATCAATTGCCACCCCCTATGAGACTATGGTGGGTGATGATCGGAGCCAATGTGGCTTTGCTTTCAGAATTTAAATGGTTAACACCCCCAATCGGCACTGCAGATGTGAACAATGGGTTTTTGCTGCATTATGCCCTCTTCATACATCCATAACAACACTGTGATGTACTATAATGAGTGACCCTGCCCTTTAAAAATAGAAATGAACAATTCTTTATTCTTTACTACATTGAGGTGAACATTGTCCTAAACTGAACTCCAAAAAATGATGTGTGACAGTTAATCGTAATAAATGGAAGACACAAACTGTATTATTTCACATTCTCTACTAAAGATTACACTTTCCGATATATATAGCTACAAATCTCCACTTTTCAAGTATTAAAACACTAAGCAATTCCTCCCACAGTCTGTACTGAATGTACAAATACATATGAAGGCTTCTTGCCATTCTATAGAAAATCTAAAAACCAACAACCTTCTTTCTACAGAACGACTTGAATGTTAATTGCGATCTCCTGGAGCCAACTTATAAAAATAAACTCATTGACAAAAAAAAGGATGAACTCAGAATGCACTTATGTCTGGGGAAAGTAAGTTATTATACAATTAGAAAATGCCTCTTGCTATTTGCCCCTATGTCCTATAGATGAGGCTACTTTGGAGTAGTGTACCTCTTGGTGTGTTATTGGGGACTGTCAGCTCATAAGAGGGCGAGCGTAATAAGACAGAAAGATCTCCAATAGAGAAGACTGGTTTTTTTTTTATCACTATCCAGATACAGGTGACACCTTTAATAAACTTAAATATTTCGAGGCACGTAGAAAGAAATGTTGTGCCCATTATGTAACCACTAGCCAGCATTGCCTTTCTTTGGAGTTAGGTGTAAAATAACCAACAACTTACAATTACTTCAACACTCACTTCCAACTCCACACTGCGCTTCCGATAATCACTGGCTTCTGTTGGTATACAGAGGCTCAGTGCAATGTGTTGATGGAATGCTGTAACACAGTTGTAACAGGTGCGCATAGGCATAGCTGTGATTGGCCAAGTAGATACCTGGTGGTCACACCTGGCCAATTACAGCCATGTCTAGTTGTAAGGGGTGTACAGCTTCCCGACTGTCTGCTCTTCAGACCACCAAGCAACATGCTCAGGTTGCCATACCTAAAATTGGGTTCTGCTCATCTATTGTTAACACATAGCCTTCTGTGTGCTTTATTTTTTTGGTGAATGAGAGTGTTTCACATTCAACTGTTTAGCACTTACCACTGGATTTGTCATAAATCTTTGATGGATGCAAGTCCGATGTGCTTTAAAGGACACCAATCTTCAGGTGTCTGTCACTATTTCTGTCACCTCTACCTGTTGGAGCATCTCACAAGGATCCTATCACCGCCTTTATCTAGTCAACTCATACATTAATCATTATAAAATCAGGTTTTCTTTATTATTTAAATGAGGCTGGTCACATGGTCAGAGGCAGTGATGTTACCCCTCCCCTCTCCTCCCCCTGTTCATGTCTGTGTGTAATGTATAGTAAAGCATTGCTAGTGTCTGTGCTTTACCTGCTGACATGCTCTCCCTCCTAATACACATGTGAGACACAGATATCAGCTACACATGTACCTGACATGTTCTGCTACAACATGACTGCATCCTAGAGCTGTTGTATCTCTCCTATACACACACAGGATGCAGGGGGTGTGGCCACCAGCACCAAGAAGCACATAGAGGAGCCATTACACCATTATACCTCACATCATTATACAGGCTGTCAGTCATGTGTATAGGAGTATCTCATACACTCACAGGCTGCAGGGAGAGCCAGCACCAGGAAGCACATGGATGAGCCATTATACCATAAGACCTCACATTTTTATACTGGCTGTCAGTCAAGTACTGGGGGTGTGGCTGTGCCTCCCACTCATGAATAAGCTGGACAGCATGAATATGCTAATGCTTCATTGGACATTTCACAGGTCATTTGCATACAGCTTCAGGACCTCATTGCTTAAGTTTACAGGCATGTAAAGGGACAATGAAGGGATAGAGGCAATGTTCTCTAATGGCAGTTTATGAAAATATTTTTAGTTTAGGGGATTAATTTGCCTGATGGGTTCTCTTTAATTTTGTCTATTTTTCTTGGAGGCAGGATTTTTGTATACACTGTTTACTTGATATTAACCACCTATTATATGTAACATACTACTTATGTATATCACTAGAGACGGTAAAAAAGGGCAACCTAGGTGGACATCCCACCAAGGTGTAAGCAGATGTTTGATAAAGCTCAAAACATTCCCACAATGAATCCTAGAAATTGGCAAACTTACCTGGCGGCTACCCAGCTTTGAGGAGCAACTGCTTGTACTTCGAGATGGGGACAACATCTTCTGGGACATTCCGAGGTTCCTTTCTTCCCCCATATTAATATTCTGTGCTTGACTCAGGAAACGTAACAGAGACTCCCGGTAATTTTCTTATACATAGGACGGAGAACATCACACAAACACAATCGCTTATTCATCTTCTCTTCAGTGTGCACATTCCTTTAGCAACTATGGAGATAAAAGAACAACCAACAAGTCAGCAATGAATACGAGTCTTGTTTCTTGTATCAGTACATAACAAGTCCTTATAAGTACAGTAAGGCAATACTGATAACACAAGAGCACCTATTGAAGAAAGAAAAGATTTGGAATTGGTGGAACATCTTCTTTAAAGGGAACCTGTCTGTAGGTTTGGGTCCCTAAACTGCTAGAATACTTCCATGCAGCTGGGATATAGGGTCCCAAACCTTTTTACCATTATTGTGTACGTGGCTGCATTCACGAAATTTCAGTTGATAACAATGCTGAGGGTCAGATGACTGGAATCTGATGGGACTTGTGATGATGGAGACAAAGTAGCCTCGGATTTACGGCTTCATGTGCAGTGCACATGCGCTGGGGGGCCCAATACAGACTGCTGCTGCCTTTACCACCTGGAATGTAGGGAATCGGGCCATACACAGAGGTAACATAAGGTTTGGGACCCTGAACTTCAGCTACATGGAAGCTTGATGGCAGTTTAGGAGCTCAAAACCAACCGACAGGCTCCCTAGTCAGTCATTCCAATACCAACCAGTACTAAGAAATTGTTAATCAAGCAATTACCATCCATAATTAGTGCACATTGCTCTGATTAATGTATCCGTCGCTGCTGCCAAATTGTAAAATAAGATAAAATAGTAGCAACAATGCAGAACAGGATGGTCTCCGCATCCTTCTAAATTAGCTGAGCCTATAATAAAGCCAGCGACGATACGCAGGATATTTAAAGATCTGCCTGCCGAAGGTTGCCTGAAGAAAAAACACAAGTAGCACAGCTATAAATAGTAGGAGCCTGGGGAAATATTAATAGAAATTTAAATGGAGAGCCAAAAGGCAGAAGCTGAAGAAAAAGCCCTAGCCATGGGATTTCAGTGTGGGAACCCATTGCCATGGAGATTAAACAAGGTTTGTAAAGCGTGTATATAAAAATAGAAAACTACCTGGAAGGGTGTACAGCAAGAACCGAAGTGTTCAGACACAGAAACAATACGTGGAATACAATGAGGAACTGGTGTTATGAGGACACGGAACGTGAGGAGATCCCAAGGACAAAATATCAGACACCCTCTCTTATAGTCAGTACAATGTATTTATATCATGAATCTACAAATTGTACAACCACATGGTATCATGTAATGTTAATGGGACAATTACAAGATTTTAGAAGAGATATGATATCCGTCTCCCAACAACTGCGCCACACCTGTCCACAAGTTATATAACTCGACTGGCTTCACTTAAAGGGCATCTACCACCAGGATGAAATACTGTATGCAAATGAGCATGAGGGGCTCTAGGCTTCATAGGTTTGAATGGAACCTGGAGCCCCTCAGGCTCATTTGCATACAGTCTTTCAACCAGGTGGTATATGTCCTTTAGGTGGAGAAACAATATATTGTGACCGTTTCCTTGATCCAGTACAACCCCGTTAACCCCATTATGGATTTTGCAACTACACATATCTTAAGTCTTTATCACCCATGCAATGATAAGTTTCAGACATTAGTTTTGCCTAAAATAGCAAATGTCCATTTGCAACTGCAGATAGGCAGATGGTGCTGTACTATGAGCCCATATCCTAAAAATGGTTCCGTACAGTAAGCAGCTTAAAACATAACAAAACCTTCTTTATTTCAACAATAAAAAAGATAATGAGTAAACTTTGTAATATACTTCATAAACTACAGCAGCTCCTACGTGTCCTTTTTCTGCTTTCTCAATCTTTTTGCTTTAGTGAGCACTGTATCTTTTTTCTGTCTCTTGCTCCTGTAGTGAGCACTGTGTCTTTTTTGTGTTTCTTTCTCCTGTAGTGAGTGGTGCATATGAAAGCCCTCTACGCTGTCCACTATAGACAGATTAGGAGGCTAATTATTAACTCTTTCTAAACCTCAAACATATTTCCTTTGATGACTCTGTTCTCTGAGATTACAGGCAGTCCCTGAATAGTCTAATCAGTTAAGTCATTAGACACTTTATCAGGTCTCTCAGCACTCAGTAGATACATGACAGAGAGAACTGCTTACATAAGGAAGAAAAGCAAAGGAAAACAGGCACATGGAAAATATTTATCTAATAAAGTATATTATGATGTTTACTATCATCATCTTTGATCATTATTTATTCATACAATTTTGTGGAGCGTTTTGTTCTGTTTTCAGGTACTTTAAGACATAGTTCAGACTTGGCATTTTACTGTGGTTTCAGGCTGCATTTCTATGCAACTCAAACCAAGTTTATAAGTTTCACGAACATGAATGAGATGTGTAAAAGTGATGCCACACTGTACAGATTTTAGGACTTACTGTGTTATTGTTAAACCTCACTTGTCAGTGTTACCGTACAGACCTCAGCAGTCACATACTATTGCTTTTCTCAGAAAAGTAGATCTATGAGGTTTTCCTAGAATGATTTCATTAACAGGAAACAAATGTGTCTGTATTATAGAGCACCACCACATGTCAATACACAGTAGTCATCCTTCTGCCTTATTGTTAAGTCCAGATGGGATGTATATTATAAAAGTTCTTTGTTGGGGAAAATCCATAGCTTATGTGCTGAAAGCACTACATAGTGTTCATTCTCTGCTGTGTAGTGTATAGAGGGGTAATAAACTGCTCCTATATTCACCCCAGCTTGTGTCCTACTTATCTCTTTACCACAGAAGCAGTTAAGCCTGTGTCTGCGCAAGAGAGAGACAGACTAAAGCTAGGTTCACACCTCGCCCTTTGTACATGCTCAGTGTATACACCAGGAAGGCTCCTGGTGTATGCGCTGAGCGTATACATTGACTTACTGGCATTCTTTTTTCCACTGTCTGCACAGTATAAACTTTTTCTATTCTATGGGAGGTGGATGTAACAGTTCTGCACCCCCTGGTCTCTGCTGAGTGCATACGCCACTCAACAGAAGGGAGGACTCCAGTGAGGTCTCTGTCCATAAAAAGACAGTGACATTACTGGAGAACACTATAAACATCGGCAGCTACCACAATCCCTGCAAGCTCTAGCTTCACAGGCTGTTACAATGTCTCCCCTCCCCCTTCTCCTCTCTCAACCTGATGTAATCTCATGGCAGCAGAGGAAGTTTCAGAAAAACAATAGACAAAGATGCATAGAGGAAAATAAAAAGTTACTTGGTCCAGGACTAGAGGATCTCCAAAGCCTCACACAAAACGCATCTATGAACTGTGTCCAATAATAGACCATATACAAAGTTTTCTTCTTTTAAACAAATATTTTCTTTACTTCAATATCCACAGGTATACATTATTTACAATTCCATTGCAGTAATCTTCATTACTTATGCACAATAGCAATGATGGCTTGTTACATGGTGTTAGTATAGAAAGTGTCACTATACAAAAATGTTTTCATTCGCAAAAACAGAGCAATTAGGTATATATAGTGTAGACACTCACTGAAGTTCAGACCTCGGGCAGAGACCCATACGTACAACACCGCTGGAAGTATGAGCTACATGATGTGATGTTTCGGGGGGGAATGCCCCCTACCTCAGACATGTCTGGAGACCCTGAGGACAGGGCTGGAGATCAATCTGTCATAGTTAAGTAAGAATCACACCACTGGACACTTTAAAAGGAGGCTTGTGCATCATTATTTCTCTTCTGTTAACCATGGTTATCTCTAAAGAAATACGTGCAGTCATCATTGCACTGCACAAAACTTGCCTAACAGGGAAGAGTATCGCAGCTAGAAAGATTGTACCTCAGTCAGCAATCTATCGCATCATCAAGGAATTCAGGAGAGAGGTTCCATTGTTGCCAAAAAGGCTTCAGGGCGCCCAAGAAGGACCAGCAAGCGCCAGGACCATCTCTTAAAAGTGTATCAGCTTCGGGACCGGGCTACCAGCAGTGCAGAGCTTGCTCAGGAATGGAAGCAGGCAGGTGTGAATGCATCTGTGCGCTCTGTGAGGCGGAGACTCCTGGAGCAAGGCCTGGTGTCAAGGAGGGCAGCAAAGAAGCCACTTCTCTCCAGAAAAAACATCAGGGATAGACTGATATTCTGCAAAAGGTACAGGGAGTGAACTGCTGAGGACTGGGGTAAAGTCATTTTCTCTGATGAATCCCCTTTCCGATTGTTTGGAACATCTGGAAAACAGCTTGTTTGGAGAAGACAAGGTGAGCGATACCACCAGTCTTGTCTCATGCCAACTGTAAAGCATCCGACAACCATTCATGTGTGGGGTTGCTTCTCAGCCAAGGGAATCGGCTCTCTCACAGTCTTGCCAAAAAACACATCCATGAATAAAGAATGGTACCAGAATGTCCTCCAAGAGCAACTTCTCCCAACCGTCCAAGAGCAGTTTGGTGATCAACAATGCCTTTTCCAGCATGATGGAGCACCTTGCCATAAAGCAAAGGTGATCACTAAATGGCTCAGGGAACAAAACAGAGATTTTGGGTCCATGGCCTGGAAACTCCCCAGATCATAATCCCATTGAGAACTTGTGGTCAATCATCAAGAGACGGGTGGACAAACAAAAACCAACAAATTGTGACAAAATGCAAGCATTGATTGTGCAAGAATGGACTGCTATCAGTCAGGATTTGGTCCAGAAGTTGATTGAGAGCTGCCAGGGAGAATTGCAGAGGTCCTGAAGAAGAAGGGTCAACACTGCAAATATTGACTTGCTGCAGTAACTCATTCTAACTGACAATAAAAGCTTTTGTTACTCATAATATGATTGCACTTGTATTTCTGTATGTGATAAAACATCTGACAAACATATATAAAAACCAGCGGGCAACAGATCATGTGAAAATATAATATTTGTGTCATTCTCAAAACTTATGGCCATGACTGTATGTACAAGGAATGCCGGTATGTATCACTGCCAGATCCTTGCCATGAACAATACGTCATGGGTGTGTAGAGGAGACTACACAAGGTATTTTGCCACGTTATGCAAACTATAGAATGAGAAAGGAACTTAAAGGGGTTGTCCACTTTTACTAAGATTTGTGTAAGGAAAAGTTATACAATTTTCCAAGACTCTTTCAGTATGAGCTCCTCACCATTTTCTAGATCTCTGCTTTCTGTCCTTCCATAGAACGCTTCTTTATTTACTTCCAGTGGATACAAATCTGTCTATGGTCATGTCATGGACAGGCAGGTGTAGGAGCTGTTAGTATCATATTGCCCTTATTACTTTCTGTGATAATAACACCTTGGGGACCTGCCTGTCTATGACAAGACCATTGACAGATTTTATCCTTTGGAAGTAAACAGTGAAGCTTTCAATAAAATGACAGCAAGCATCTAGAAAACCTTGAGGAATTGATACAGAAAGTATATTGTAAAATTGTATAATTTTCCATTACACACACAATATCAATAATTTGCTGAAAGGGGAGAAACCCTTTAAATAGGATCAGAAAATCTGTTCATCCTCTCAAGCCTCTAAACAGAACAACTGCCTCCATATAAAAACGCTGAAACAGTCACCACTGCTAGGCCGGAGATGGCGAGGGCATTTACAGGGAAAGTACACTGGATTTACTAGGATTTCTACTGACAATATGACATAAAAACCTCTTGTTATGGCAGTGGCAATGTACCATAATTAATACTTACAAGGGTTGTCCGGAGTTTTATAAATATGGCAGCATTCTCTCAAAAACAGCTTCTCCCGTGACCATGGGTAGCGTGGCATATTGCAACAAAGCTCCATTCAACCCTATAGAGCTGAGCTGCAATACCAGAATACACCATAGTCAGGTGTGGAGCTGTTTCAGGAACAAAACAGCCATGTTTTTTAACCTCCAGACACCCCTTTCAAACGCATGTTAAGAAAATCATACACAAAAAGAATTAAGAAGTTGGATTTAGAATAGGGATAACATCTACTAATTGTCAATTTTTCCAACTACAGTTATTTAAGGGGACATTTAGATTGGGGTTTTGGCTTCTGTTTTTGAGGTAGATATTGTAAAATATGCACTAGACCCTAATGGATCCTAATGGTATATATTGCTTCTAAAGCTTTTCATTAGGGTTACAATTAAAAAAAAAATGTGGTCGACAACATGTGCATAGAGGATTACTCACCAGGGCTGACATATTTTACTGCACATCAGTTCTACCAGTTTAGTTCCTAAAAATGTGTCACCTGAAACCACACCGGATTTCCTCATAGAATTCTCACTAAGAAATACCCTTAAATAGAGCACAAATAAACTGAAAATTACCACCACTCAATATCAAGACGGAAGTCCCAGAACAGTATTGAAACCAAGAAGGGGGCGCTAAAAAAATAAAGGAATATCCAAAGTATTAATCGCCAGATTCTAACTATGCAGAAGGAATGTGAGAGTTCTGTCCCAGAGTGAATTCTCTGTACACTGTCCCTTAAATTCTGAGCAGATAAACGAAAATAACTTCTCATTTATGAATCATTTCTAAAGCCGACATTGTGCATCCTAGATACCAAGTGACAAAAAGGAGTGAGACAGGTGAGGTGACGCACAAAGTGACAATACTTGAAGGGAGAAACCAATATGTACAACAATGGAAACTTTCTTCTAACTCATTGTTATAGTGCACTTGAGATGGAAAGCTGCACAAAATTTCTCCTTTTAAATCAGAGATTTTCCTTCCTTACAGAATGACTTCAATGACTTCTGTATCAGGGCTCCAAACTACATATATGTCAGTTGTTTTACAATAGAACTTTTCTTGTTGAATGTGTAAATAAATAGATAAATAATAATAGTAATCTTGACACCAGTGGCGTAAGTGGGCACTATGGCAAACTTTTGGCTGGGCCTCCTGTCCAGCAGCGATCTCCCTTCACTAATAACATGTCCAGCAGCAGCCTTCCCTCATTAATAACATGTCCAATTAGTGGCCTAGTCTCACCAATAACACGTCGAGCAGTGGCCTCTCCTCAGTAATAACATGTCCCAGCAGTGGCCTCCCTTCACTAATAACATATCCCAGCAGTCGCCTCCTCTCACTAATAACATATCCCATCAGTGGCCTCTCCTCAGTAATAACATGTCCCAGCAGTGGTCTCTCCTATGCCGCAGAAGCCTCCCTTTACAAATAAAATACCCCAGTAGCCTCCCTTTACTAATAAAATATCTCAGCAGCAGCCTCCCTATAATAATAAAATGCCCCAGCAGCATCCCTTCATAAATAGCAAACTTATATACTCACCCTCCGGTGATCATGTCTTTTTCCCTGTGTCTTCACTCTCTTCTCTCTGAAATGACAGGTCGGCAGGAAAGGTACAGACCGAGAGGGGGAAGAACGGAGGGGGGGGGGGGTCGTGAATGATTGTTTTAGACCCTGTTGCGCGGTAGAGCAGGACCCGGCTAGGAACACGGTACCGTGGCAGTCAGGCAGACTTTGCCAATCAAAAATGCCCACCACCTATTTGTCAGACCACCGTCTATCAATCGATTCCAATCCAGAAATGCAGCTCAGAATAAGTTCAGGGGAAAATGGTGAATAACTACACATATCTTGCCATGGCTACTATAGGAGATGTGGTATTACATGACACCAATTTATTCAAATAGGGGACAATGTGTAAACATTGTCACACTCTAAATATACCCACTTGCCTTGCCGGCCTGAATTTTCCCGGTAGAGTTAGTGGCCAATCCACTTTCCTTCAGTGTCCTTTAGTGTGAAAGTTGCTTTGAAACACCCCAATGCTCTGTCTATAAGACAGGAGGCAGAAGCAGGCATCCTACTCCTTCCATCTTCCATTGCATGTATTCAATGTCCCCTTAATTTTACAACACTATATGCTATGTCTTGTATAAAATGCTATACAAATCTACAAATGTATTGATTTAGAGCATTTCATGCTTTTGATATTTACAGTAATGTGAACAATGTAATGTAGTAAGGACCCAATGCATAATATACCGTATATACTCGAGTATAAGACGACCCGAGTATAAGCCGAGGCCCCTAATTTTACCACAAAATACTGGGAAAACCTATTGACTCGAGTATAAGCCGAGGGTGGGAAATGCATTGGTCACAGCCTCCCCAGTATATAGCCAGCCAGCCCCTGCCCCAGTGTATATAGCCAGCCAGCCCCTGCCCCAGTGTATATAGCCAGCCAGCCCCTGCCCCAGTGTATATAGCCAGCCAGCCGATGCCCCAGTGTATATAGCCAGCCAGCCGATGCCCCAGTGTATATAGCCAGCCAGCCCCTGCCCCAGTGTATATAGCCAGCCAGCCCCTGCCCCAGTGTATATAGCCAGCCAGCCGATGCCCCAGTGTATATAGCCAGCCAGCCCCTGCCCCAGTGTATATAGCCAGCCAGCCCCTGCCCCAGTGTATATAGCCTGCCAGCCCCTGCCCCAGTGTATATAGCCTGCCAGCCCCTGCCGGACAGATCGCACAGAAGATATATAGGGGTCGCCGGAAAGGTGAGTTTAGATATATTTATTTTTATGACTCGAGTATAAGCCGAGTTTGGGGGTTTCAGCACATTTTTTGTGCTGAAAAACTAGGCTTATACTCGAGTATATAAGGTACACTGTAATAACATATTTTGCTACAATCAACGGAACATTTTTTATAACTTTCTTTTATAATCAGCACCTGTATAAACCCGACCCTAGTCCCATCAGTGACCCTTTACAACCCTATACAGTGACGATACAGTAAGATTAAAGCAGAGTAACTGTACTCACCTCTCATAAGCGATGCATGTCCGTAACAGAGATCAGACTTTTTACTCTAACTTGTATGTTGTTGCCTGGCAATATGTAAATGCACAAAAGTATACACCCCTGTATATGTTGCAGTACGTCAGAACAGGCATCACGTTACATACAGTGTAAGTGACAACGATCGGCTTCCTGGACTCTAACTGTCTGTACAGTCACATATTATACTGACAAAATTATAATTAAAAAAAAAACAGAACTAAAAGATCAACAAATGCAAGATCAAAGGGCTTTACACAGAACCATGAAGTTATTTGTGCCGTACATAATTCAGCTTGTGCAGACCCCATTCCAGGCATATAAAAGTCTCAATTAAAAGAAAATTTTTATTTAACATTCCTACTCTGCACTTATACACATATCTCACGTAAAAGTTAAAATTCACTATCCCTTACAGGATGTCCTACCGCTTTACATTAAAGCCAGATACCATTTATTTGTACTATGTTACACTTTCGCCTCTCCCATTACTTAGTCTTTACCACAGTTCTAGAATTCCACGCGAGAGTGAACTGAACTGAAGCTCATCTCCGACAGTGACATGAAATGTTTTAAAGGGACTGAATGACAAGAGGATGAACACAAACTCAATGATATAAGAATATATGTCAAAAATAAAAAGTGATTCGTTCTACGGCAGTCGTGTTACAATCTACAACTTCCTGCTATAGTAGCTTTTAGCTTCTTTCCAGGATTCTCTGATTTTGCCAATTACAATGTAAATATGCACATTATAGCAAAATAAAGCTTTCCAAATAATACGTTATTATTAGCCCTTTTTTTTTAATCAGGAATAGGTTTTTAAACTTTCTGTTTTTTATTGTTCCCAAACATCCATTACTGTATGACTGTTACAATTAAGAAGATTTATAGCCTATTATTTACTAGTATTTTTATTATATTGTTGGTTACTTTGCACATGTATAACTGTTTGATAGAGATGTGCAGACCAAGAGTTTAAAGGAAATCTACCACCAGGATGAAGGATTGTAAAACAAGCACACTGACATACTGATATGTACCGCCTCTGGCAGCATCTGCTATTCTTTAAAGGGAACCTACAACCACGAATCTACCTATAAAAGGAAGATCGGGTGGTAGGTGGATCAATAGGACGTGAGGATAGCCCTTTTAAAGGGCTAATCCCCACGTCCCCGCACTGTTTCAATAACTTTTATTATCTCTATATGTAAATTTTGTTATGCGGCTACTGGGGTGTGCCCCAAGCCGGAGCTGCACAGGCGTGAGCCTGCTGTTCTGTGCATGCGCAGACGGCAGGTCCGTCGGACGAGGGAGCGCAGCTCCGAAGATTGTGGGTGGAGTAAAGAGGCTACTGGGGCGTGGAGTAGCTGCGCCATGTAGCCTCAGTTGTGGCTACTCCACGTCCCAGTCGTCCCCAGTCGCCCCAGACATCCTATTGATCCACCTACCACCCGATCTACCTTTATAGGTAGATTAGTGGTGGTAGGTTCCCTTTAAGCTTCTTATGCCCTGGGTTTTTTTCTTTGGTTTGTTTTTACAAAAAAAAGTCTTTAAAAATTATGCAAATGAACCCGAGGGGTTCCAGGCTCCATTAACACCTATGGAGCCAGGAGCCCCTTTGACTCGTTTCCATAATTTTTAAAGCCTTTTGTTTAAAAAAAAAAAAAAAAAGCCCAGGGCATAAGAATTTAAAAGAAGAGTAGATCCTGCCAGTGGGCTTGGTTTACAATCGTTCATCTTGGTGGTAGATGTCCTTTTAGTTCGTGTTTGAGTGCATCCCAAACCCCTAGCTACTAGCCAAAGCTGTGATTGGTCAGGGGGACACCCCAATCACATCCATGACTAGTAGCGTGTCAATTTGTCAAATTGGCTACACTAATCTTCAATATGTCTGGGTCACTCGGGAAGCCCCTGAACCCTAGACTTAAAGGACACCTGTCATCAGGTCTGTGTCACTAGTCCTGTCACCTCTACCTGTTAGAGAAGCTCACCAGGATCCATCCCAGCCTTTATCTAGTCAATTCATACATCATTATAAAATCATCTTTTCTTTATTATGTAAATGAGGCTGGTCACATGGTCAGAGGCAGTGATGTCACCCCACTCATGAATAAGCTGGACAGCTTGAATATGATAATGACTCATTGGACATCTCACAGGTCATTTGCATACAGCTTTAGGACCTCATTGCTTAATTTTACAGGCATGTAGAGGGACAATGCTTTCCAAAGGCAGTTTATAAAAACATATTTTTATAGTTTAGGGGGTTAATTTGCTTGATGGGTTCTCTTTAAGCTCGTTCCTGCTATTGACACAATGTAAAAAAACAAAAAAAACTATCATATACAAATTTACGCCCTAAAACAAAATGGTTCATTCTGTAAGTTGCACAAAAAATTTAGACACCCAGGCCACTTAGAGGGGCTATCAACTACATCCAGATTTCAATAGATAACAGTGAAATGCAACTATCCGTGTTTGTGTGGGTTTCCTCCGGGTCCTCTTGTTTCCTCCCACACTCTGAAACATACTGGTAGGCTGATTAGATTGTGAGCCCCATTGGGGACAGGAACTGATCTGGCGAGCTCTGTGCAGCGCTGTGTGCGTTATATAAATAAAGGAATTATTATTATTATTGGTGATGTAGGTCTAAAGCAGGGGTCAGGAACCTTTTTGGCTGAGAGAGCCGTGAACACCACATATTTTAAACTGTAATTCTGTGAGAGCCATACAATATGCAAATTCCCCCCAGTAGATAGGTAGCCACGGCACATGTCCCCCAGTAGATAGGTAGCCACAGCACTTCCCCCTCTAGTAGATAGGTAGCCCAAGTACATGGCCCACCAGTAGATAGGTAGCCACAGCACATGCCCCCCAGTAGATAGGTAACAGCAGAACATGGCCTCCAGTAAATGGGCAGCCAAAGCACCTGCCCCTCACTAGATAGGTAGCCACATCACATGGGGTCCAGTAACTAGGTAGGCCCAGCACATGCCGCCCAGTAGATAGCTAGCCCCAGTACATGCCCCCAGTAGATAGGTAGCCACATCACATAACCCCCAGTAAATAGGTAGCCACGGCACATGCACCCCAGTAGATAGGTAGCCTCAGTACATGTTCCCAGTAGATATGTAGCCCCAGCACATGCACCCAAATAGACAGATAGCCCCAGCACATGACCCATAGTAGATAGGTAGCAACACCACATTCCCCCCCCTAGTATATTAGTAATCACGGCACATGCCTCATAGTAGATAGGTAGCACCATTGCATGCCTGCTAGTAAATAGGTAGCCACAGCACATGCCTCCCAGTAGATAGGTAGCCACAGTGCATGCCCCCCCCAGTATATTAATAATCATGTCACATGCCCCATAGTAGATAGGTAGCAGAATTGCATGCCTGCTAGTAAATAGGTAGCCACAGCCCATGCATCCCAGTAGATAGGTAGTCCCAGCACATGCCTCCCAGTAGATAGGTAGCCACAGCACAAGACCCCAGTAGATAGGTAGCCACAGCACATTGACCCCAGTAGATAGGTAGCCACAGCACATGCCTGCCAGTAGATAGGTACCCTCAGTACATGCTCCCCAGTAGATAGGTAGTCATAGCACATTCCTCCAGTAGATAGTTAGCCCCAGCAAATGCCCTTAGTAGAAAGGTAGTCACAGCACATGACCCCCCAGTAGAAAGGTAGACACAGCACATGCTCCCCAGTGTATAGGTAGCCACAGCACATGCCTCCCAGTAGATAGGTAGCCACAACACATGACCCCATTAGATAGGTAGCCAGAGCACATGTCTCCCAGTAGATAGGTAGCCACAGCACATGCCCAAGTTAGATAGGTAGTCATAGCAAATATCCCCCAATAGACAGGTAGCCCCATCACATGCCCTCAGGACCCAGTAGATAGGTAGTGGCAGCACATACCCGCCCCCAGTAGATAGGTAGTCGCAACAAATAAAAAGGGAATACTCACCTACCTGTCTCCTTTCATCACTCCAACGCTCTTCTCTATGACCCAGGCGCCGCTGCCATCATTGCTTCGGCAATGGGGCCTGAGTCATACAGTGGAGTGGATGCTGCTCTACTCTATGACACAGGCGCGGTCACCTAAGCAACGGTGCGGCGATGGTGCCTGGGTCACACTAAGAATGCAGGCAGTGGTAACATCCCGGCCTGCATCCAGTGATCATCGCTGTGTTTGTCTTACATGTACACACTGGCGATTGCTATTAATCAGTGATTTGTCTGAGAGCCAGATGCAGCCATCGAAAGAGCCACATATGGCTCCCGAGCCATAGGTTCCCTACCCCTGGTCTAAAGTGAGGAAAGTGTTAACAAGGGCGTGCTGTATTTTCTGCATTTCTTGGTATTTTTGGTACAGTATGCCTGAGGTTTACCTACATTCTTCTCTGTCCTGTTATTCCAGTGCATTCCTACATACAAAATACAGAATATATTTCTTAAAAGCAAGACCAAACATTCAAAGCATTTTTTTCCTCCAGAAATCAATAGTTAATGTAATAATTATAAAACTTAGTAATATATTTCATGAAGTAATAATTCTCCTTGATCCTTCCCCTACAGCAAATGGTTTTCTGAAATGTGTCCACTAGAGGTTGAACTGAAGTTGATAAGCTGAGGTAACTAATTTTAACAAAAAAAAACTGGGAAAACATATTGACTAAAGTATAAGCCTAGGGTGGGAAATGCATAAGTCACAGCCAGTATATAGCTTGGCAGCCCCCCGGGCCCCAGTATATAGCTTGGCAGCCCCCCGGGCCCCAGTATATAGCTTGGCAGCCCCCCGGGCCCCAGTATATAGCTTGGCAGCCCCCCGGGCCCCAGTATAAAGCTGTCAATTTATATAAAGAATATCCATTATAAAGAAATCCATTATTAAAGTAAAGTTGAACATACTTGGACCTTTGTGTATGATGGCAACAATACACGTGTAAACTAGGTTGAAATCACGTTTTCTGCATGTGCTCAGCATATATGTGAGGAAAGCTATACTAAGCCTATACCGTATACACTCAAGTATAAGCCGACCGAGTATAAGCAGAGACCCCTAATTTTACCACCAAAAACTGGGAAAACCTATTGAATCAAGTATAAGCCAAGGGTGGGAAATGCATTGGTCACAGTCTCCCAGTATATAGCCAGCCAGCCCCCTGTAGTATACAGCCAGCCAGCCCGCCCCCTGTAGTATACAGCCAGTCAGCCCGCCCCCTGTAGTATACAGCCAGCCAGCCCCCCCATATAGTATACAGCCAGCCAGCCCCCATATAGTATATAGCCAGCCAGCCCCCCATATAGTATACAGCCAGCCAGCCCCCCATATAGTATACAGCCAGCCAGCCCCCCATATAGTATACAGCCAGCCAGCCCCCCATATAGTATACAGCCAACCAGCCCCCGGTAGTATTTATTTAATTGACTCGTGTATAATTTTTTTTGTGCTGGAAAACTCGGCTGATACACAAGTATATACTGTACATAGGCTTCTACTGGTAAACAGAGCCACAACTTGACCAATATACATCAAATACTGTGGAAGACACAAGATGGAAAGATGCAGCAAGCTATGTCTTTCCAACCTGCTCCCTCCTGCTGAGCATTGCATACACTCAGTGGAAGCCATTGGAGGGGATGGATGCAACAAATGACATCCTTCCCCGGCCTCTGCTGAGCATATGCTCCGGGAGGTCCCCAGTGATGTCCCTGTCCTTATATGGATAATGACAACAGTGAAACTAATGGTCAGCTGCCAATCAATGTTCACTCCAACCCAGCTCTTTTAGGAACAGGATGACATATCACACTCTATGGGTATACACTGGGATATGTCTGCCCAAGTATCCTTACAACAGAGACAAAACCTGTGATGTGATTGAAGCTTAAAGGGAACCTAGCACTCTCCCAGTCCCCACAGAGCATAGTAAATACACAGCCAAAGTGTTTTTGTATAAAAAATAGGTTTTACAGAAAAAAGATATGTTATATTGTACCTTTCATTAACATCTGCTGTGTGACTAGGCACTAGGCACCTGGGAGTGGCTGGAAAGGAGCAGTTCCCCCCCACCCTTGGGAAACTGCTCCTCCAAGTGTCCTTTTCAAATATATGAATAACTACCCGCACTCAGGATTGGCTGTAGAGGAGCAGGGGGCGTCGCTAAGCCAAGTGATGGGTGTTTTCATATATTTGAAAAGGACACATGGAGGAGCAGTATCCCAAGGGGGGGGGGAACTGCTCCTTTCAAGCCACTCCCAGTGGACGAGTGCCTAGTCACACAGCAGATGCTAATGAAAGGTACAATATAACATATCTTTCTTTCTGTAAAACCTATTTTTTATACAAAAACACTTTGGCAGTGTATGTACTATGCTCTGTGGGGACTGGGGTAGTGCTAAAAATGGGTCTCCTGGTGACAGGTTCCCTTTAAGCAGTCATTATAAATATGATGGCACAAAAGAAATGTCACATTAATCTCTGTCTTCTGTGTGAAGCCGGACATGGACTGTCCATCACTTCTTTTTAATTACAGCTATGTTACCATATAGAAAACCGCCGTCACTGGAATAGAGAGGATAAATAATCAAGCGCATAGCAAGTAATGAAGAGCTTTTTGTTGTTTTTCTGCAAGTTTGGAAAGGTGAAAGATCAATCCGCACTCTTGTTGTACAGCAGATCTCCCACTCCTGCCCTCTGAGTCACTCAATCAAATTAACACTTTCTCTGGACTTCGGCAGATGATAAATGATCTGTGTAAGACCTGGTAATTGCAAAAGTATACTCAGGGTAGAGCGGTGTTTACTCCTGAGACAGGCATGAAATTTTTTATATAGACACAAGAAAGCGGCTTGGTTTTCAAGCTGATTCTCTTTTCATTTGCACAGTCCAAAGTCTCCAACCCAAATCAGCACAGATTTCTAGGGTTATAAAACGTAGCATATAAAAGTATACCGAATACTTACTATTAAAGGGAATCTACCAGTGGTTGTGACCATTGTAGTATTGGTCCTGGAGATTAGTGTAACCATACCTCTGTGTGCTGTTAGTGCTGCTGCAGAACTGTGAAGATGCTGTTATAATCCACAATTGTGAACTGGGGGGGGATCTGTGCAATTTTGTTTCGCTGAACACAGCCCCCCCTCTGCTCAAAGTAGGAGCTGTGGCAGGAATCTGGTTAGCCATTACAGCAAAGGGACGGGGTGTGAGAAGTGAGGATACCCTCCCAGTGATCCAGCTACAAAACTGGAATCTAAGTGCAAATTTTACAGTTCTGCTGCTACTAAAAACACACATTTTGGCAAGCTCTGTGCAGCGCTGTGTAATCTGTGAGCACTATATAAAGGATTATTTACTATTACAAAGATATGATTGCATAACTATCCAGAACATAATGTAACGAGGTTGTAGACATATACATTAAAACCATTTCTTTAAAAAGGGTCTCATACAGAAAAAACATTTTCCACATTCTTAATTCTTGCATTTATAACATCATGGAGCAGAGATTTGGCCACCAACAGTGGTTTTGGTGAACTATCCTGCCCAAGTATTGGGCTGCATTCACACTACCGTACAGGGATGTATGCCACCATGGACAGCAAAGGTCAAACAGAGCGATACAGGTTCTACCTCTCCGTACACAGGAAAAAGCGTGTGTTCTATCTTTCCTCGTTACGGCCCGTTACACCCCTCCTCCTATCCATGGTGCCAGATGTATGCCCACCCAGCTACAGCCCACCGGGCACACATTCGTGTGCATGCAGCCTTACATGGCTGGCAATTCATTTCAATGGCATCTAAAATTAGAATATGCCAAGACATATAGAAAAAAAGTTTTTGTTTTTTTTAAAACAATGGTAGCCTTAAGGCAATGAATGCTGCTGTGTGACTAAATAATAGCAATCCTCAGTGGTGTACAGGGAAGTAACTATGAGAGGCAGGGCCCTATAGCAGACTTTTGAAAGGGGCCGCCCTACAAAAATAAATATATTTGTATACTCACACATGTAAACACTTATGCATACAAACTTATTCACTGATATATACATTTATACACTTTCACAGATCTGTCAGTATCTGCTGACCACATGGTAGAAGAACATGGCAGGAATTAGAGATGAGAGATCCCTAGTTGTGTTTTCCCTTAACTTTCCCCAGACATTTCTTATCGGAGAAGCCGATTCCTGCTATGTACTGTGGAAGAAGTGTATTGTTTAATATGTTTTATATTTCATATTGTACTGTACAATGTGCAGCATGGTATGTATATAATGGTGCACATCCTCCATTTTTAAGTGTGTTAGGTGGGATGCTGGTGCCCCCTGAAACTGCGGAACCCATAGCAGCTGCTATGGTTGCTACCACTGTATTTATTAATTTAATCTAAATAAAAAATAGTTTCAAAGGTTAAGTTACACTTTAACATTTGTAAGCAACATTTAGGACTCAGATCCTGACAGGGCCAAATTTTAGACAAAGTGGGGCCCCAAAATAAAACTATATTATGAGCATTCACATTTAAGAAGATGCCCCTTTAGCTTTATAGATACATAAATATAAAGTAGAGTATATAGATAGCTAGATAGATGATAGAAGATAGATAAATACGAAAGATAGATGATGCAGTATAAAAGAAATAGAAGATTGATTGATGGATGAATAGATAGACTGTCAGATAGGAGATAGATATAATAAATAATAGCATCTTTACCCAGACATTCAACCAAAGAGTATTAAAGGAGCAATACATCTGCTGTCCACAAAATTCCACATGCAGTGGGCCCCATTAGGATAGGGGGCCCTGGGTTTATGCCCGGTGTGCCGCCTCCTAATGCCGGCCCTGGATCCTGGGCACAATTTCTTGCTACCTCTGTACTCCCTATAACCTAAATTCCATGATGCTATAATTAACAGCAGCAATGCAAAACACTCATCCAATAAGAGATATCTTTGCATCTATAATGCTAATCAAATGTTCCTTGTTATCATAGAAGGAGATTGCTACATAAGAAAGCACCTTGATCCCAATGCTCTCAATAAGACGATGATGGCAAATCCTCATAGAGAGAAATATTACTTAGCTGCTACACTGAGAAGCCTATTTCCATGAGTTGGGCACCGGCCCACAGATGACAATCAGCGTGCTGGCTGTTCTGCCACAATTAATGGGTGGCTTGCAATCCTTACACTGTAAGTTAATGAAAGGTGAAGTCATTTCCTCCCACTGCATTCATTCTTTCTTACAATTCCCTGTAAATTGCTTCACCCTCCCTCTCATTAAATGCAGGAGCCGCCGCTCCGGGGTCGTACCGTCTCCCACACACACATGCAGTAGGTAAGCAGCATGCACTATGAACGTTCATGTGATCCTTCATTTATCATGACAGCTCCAGAGCTTTTTTTATCCTTACATTAAAATTTGTGACACTATGATAAACTGAACTCAAAGATTTTAATTACAAATCATTAACTAAGCCGGAGCTGCCAAGCTCCCTGGTACTGTAGATAGCGAGCGTTCAAACAAGGGCATTATTGTGCATTTATTGCTCAATGACTGGCATAACGAGGCGATTTGTCAATCCCTACAAGCATTCTCAATGGTTATGTTCAGAAACAAAGTCAAGATGTCACTCATTAAGAAAGTTCATATCCAAGAATGTATGCAACATGAAAATAGTCACCTATATCCATGCCACAAAGTCATCACTGTTTCAGCAGAACTCATCTTTAAGATGGTTTGTGACCTCAAGAGATTTATGGTATGTATAAAAGATAGTTGGTGGAAGCTTCCACTTCTGACTCAAATCTCTCCAAGTTCCTAGATTTCCTGGAGATTGCATTACACAACGTTTGACAAATGGAGATTTACCAAGAAACACATTTTTGGCACATCCATAGGATCTTTCATAAACATTAGATAGATATGGCCCAGTAGCTTCCCAAACCCACTGACAGTCAACATTAGATTGGGAGCCCTCAACCATTTGTATTTGGGGCATATTCTGTTGATGTACCATACATATCTTTTATGATAACACTTTGATCACCTTGTTCTGGAGATGTCACACCACTTTCTATGCCAGAAACAAAAGCCAATAACAGTGGTAGATCCAGCCCCAAAAAAATGTCAATGTCTCAATAACTTGTCATGTGGCCTTGACCATCAATTACAGTTTACAACGACGTCTAATGCAGTTCACAAATTGACCAATTGACTGCCGAGGCATGGCATCCCACTCTAATTAAAGAGTGACCCTCAGCCCATTTTGGGCATAGTTACGAGCTTCTCCACGTTAACTCACTGATCTTATAGATTTTCATATGAATTTGAGGTCGTTCTGTAATGGTGCGATCTTGATGAGCGGTTGTCAATGATAATAAAATTAGGCACAACGGCTTGATTAGTGATGTTATTCACGTAGTATGGGCTTATCACTGTACTATTCGCTGTAGGATTGTAACACCACCACCAGAGGCTTGTCTGGTGACACCAGTGGCTGACACACAGAGCTCTCATTGACATATGTAAGATCGTTGGCAGCCACAATTTCTGCTCAGCATGCGTCAACTTTCATCAGTAAACAGAACCAAAACCTGTTGGTCCCCTGTCCAGCGTTGGTGTTCCCTAGGCCATGCAAGACGAGGATGTGTGTGCTTGGTGGGGCTGCAGGTCTTCAAGCTTGTAGACCACGCTGAAGCAGGGTTAGAATTGTTTGCTCGTAAGCTAATTTTTTATTTCTACAAAATCTATGAAAAAATGTGATATGTCAAATGCTTAACCTTAAAGGGGTAAGGCACTTTACTTCATGTTTTTTGCAATGTGTGTGTAAGTGTGAGGGCAGGATATAAGGTCAGTTACCAATATACATATATTAAAGGAAACCTACCACTTGAAGTGGCAGGTTTCAGATGGAAATACCTGCGCCGGCTATAAAGTTTAAAAAGTGTTTTAAACCGCAATACAGCGGTTTAAAACACTAACAAAAATAAGCTCCGGCACCAGCTCACCCTGAGCTGGTGCTCGGTATTTCCATCTGAAACCTGCCACTTCAAGTGGTAGGTTTCCTTTAAGAGTAATGAGACTTACCTCAGACTTGCCTGTACATAAAATGGCTGCAGATGGAAGGTCATGTGATCTCTGACCATGACCTTCTGTTAGTATTCATGAATATAAGAACAAGATCCTGGCAGGGCAATTGTTCATGGACAGATAGAGATCACATGACCCTCCATTTGAAGCCATTTTATAAACAGGAATAAACGGCTGATGAGGTAAAAGACAGTAGGCTTAAAGGAAACCTACCACTTAGAATGGTCAGTGTAAGCTGTAAGTACCTAGCACCAGCTCAGGGTGAGCTGGTGCCGGTACTTACTTTCGTTAGTGTTATAAACCGCGGTATCGCGGTTTTAACACTTTTTAAACTTTAGAGCAGAAGACGCTTCGGCGCGGCGTGCGCATGATCGTGAGAGCGCCTACATAGGAAATAGCTGAGATGTTGCGCGCGCAGGGTCGTGTGCAGCGCCGAAGCCCCTTCTGCTCTAAAGTTTAGAACACTAACGAAAGTAAGTACCGGCACCAGCTCACCCTAAATGGTAGGTTTCCTTTAACTTTACATATCAATAAAGTGGAGCAGAACCTTTTATATATGAATATTGGTAAATTATCCAATATCTTGCCCCCTTACACATTATAAAAAAACCAGGAGGTAAAGTAACCTACTCCTTTATATATAGGAATTTTCTCTTGTAGTATATCTGACAAGATATATTGGACTTTAATGACTCAATATATTGATATCTGGGAATCTCTATTCATTCTCCCATTCAATTACCTGCTATGATCTTAGTATATTAATAACCATGAGTGAGTGTTTATCTATTAACATAAGTGGAAATGAATAGACTTTGCTAATAGTCATCACATGGTCATATTAAGATTTTAGTCTGGGGTTTTAGAGCCACCAAAGAAGATGTGAACATATACATAAAAATATGTGTGTACAGTATATGCTGTTGGCTTCGCAGCCAAAAGGTAGGACCAAAACATGCAAGCATAGCTTCAAAAGGATTATACAAGGGCAATAACACATCAAGCATCAAAACTACATGGACAATCTGATTTGTGATTGACTAGATCCTTACACAATGCATTCTATAAAACCACTACACAGAACGCTAATACTATTATTCCAGCACAATGCTAAGCAGATCTATACCAGCGTCATCACCCATGCTTGGATGGATTTAGAATTATATTTGCAGTGTGGGATGTAAAAGGCCAGAACATGCGAGTTGTGATACAGTATACAGAAATACAATGAAGACTACGGCTCAAGATCGGTGACAGTGACACGTGAAGCTATATGACAAGTGCATAATTGCAAGGGCTCTAATGAAACAAAGGTTGTGTTGGCACAGCTGGTGACTTAGATATGTCACATTCCACAATGATAGGGCTGTTATCAGAAATATAACACCATCCAGCTATGGGAACAAACATCCAGTGCTGGAACAGACGTAATGAACAGGACAGAACAGAGTCATACCGTGGTGGTAGTGGTAGTGCAAATATACAAAGAGCTACCGGACAGACTCCATGCACTTCAGAGGATGCTGTACAAAATATGTAACATCATCCATCAAAATCAAGCATGGAACCTCACTTGTTAAAAATTATATTTTAGTAATATGGGAATGAACTGCAGAGGTACTGGGGCGGGGAGTAGCCTCAGCTCCCAGTGTCTGGCCTGACTACTACACGTCCCAGTAGACTCTGCTGTTAATTCCCATATTATTAAAATATAGTTTTTAACAGGTTACATTAGGTTAGGTTCCGGGAGGAATCTACTATCAGGTGCACTTCCGATGGTAGGTTTCCTTTATATAAACAAAACAAAAAAAAGTAGCCACATAGTTTGATTGTTTGCATAGGATAATATTCTGCCAAGTATGATATTCTGACAAGTGTGCTACTGCAGTTATACATTGCAGCTCTCTTCTTCTCTTCTACAGGCATATATATCTTTGATTGTCGAATGCATATTTCAACCATATACTCTGCCTTTTCATTCTCAAGCAAGAAATAACTTTCTTCAATATCTAATTTTACCAATTGTTCCTTTCCACTTTCAGACCTTCATCTTCTTTCTTTTACTTTCAATAACACTTCACCTTCTTAGAATCCTTCCACCCATCAATTATACTGGAACCGACATGCCATTGATACTCACCAACTTAAACCTTATAGTCTTCACTGTCGCCCATCACCTCTTTTACCTATCCAAACCTATATAACCATATAATCATACTGTCAGAAGCGCCCTAAATGAGCACCACTCCCTGTCCGAAATTTTCATCACAGACGCAGGCAACCTTGGCACACGGACAAAACTCGTTTCCTTCGGCAGTGCTCCAGGATTGCCGAACATCTGTGGAGAAAACTGTGCACTTCTGCAGACTTTCTACACTTCAAATTTATGCTCAAAACCTATAACTTTGCCCTTCACCTCGCTAAAAAGTTTTACTAATCCAATATCCCCTCTCTCTAACAACCCCAAAAGGCTCTTTGATACACTTAACTCCTTACTAACACCAAAAGTGCAGCCACCTGTCACAGACCTTGGGGGCTGAAGATCTGCCCACCTACTTTAAAGATAAAATTGAATGCATTCACTATTAATTAAATAATTTCTCAATCCTCTAACGCCATTAATCCCCTTCAATCCGGTACCTTACCTTGTTCACTCTCTTCCTTTGAGCCGGTCACAGAGGAAGAAGTGTCCAGGCTCCTCTCCTGTGCTTGTCCCACTACCTGCATCAGTGACCCCATCCCCTCACATCTCGTACAGTCTCTCTTCCCAGCAGTCACTTCTCACCTCACCAAAATCTTCAACCTCTCTCTCTCTTCCGGTGTTGTCCCCTCTTCTTTCAAGCATGCGGTTGTTACCCCACTACTAAAGAAACCTTCCTTGGACCCATCCAATGCTAATAACTACCAACTAGTTTCTAATCTCCCTTTCTTCACCAAACTCCTGGAACGCCTGGTCTATTCTCGTCTAACCCGCTATCTCTCAGCTAACTCCCTCCTTGACCCCCTACAATCTGGTTTCCGCTCTCTGCACTCCAATGAAACTGCTCTTTTTAAAGTCTCAAATGATCTCCTCACTGCTAAATCCAAAAGGTGACTATTCGCTCCTCATTCTTCGGGATCTATCAGGAGCGTTCAATACTGTGGTCCACCAGCTCCTCCTCAGGATACTCTGCTCTATTGGCCTAAAGGACACGGCACTCTCTTGGTTTTCCTCCTATCTCTCTGACCGGACATTCAGTGTCTCCTTTTCTGGATCTTTCTCTTCTCACCTCCCTCTCACTGTTGGGGTTCCTCTTACCTTTTACCTCTATACTGCCCCCATTGGACAAACCATCAGCAGATTTGGTTTCTGGTATCATCTCTATTACTTCTGCACGTAACATCACCCCTGCCTTAATCCAGAACACTAGAGAATGTCTCGCTGCTGTCTCTAACATCATGTCCTCTCTCTTTTCTTGAAACCTTATCTTCTCAAGACTGAACTTCTAATCTTTCCACCATCTATTAACCGACCCAGTGATGATTTCTCCATCTCGGTTGTGGGATCTTAGCGCTGAGGCAGCAGGCCGCTGTCTTGGGGTTGTGCTAGACTTCGACCTCTACTTTGCACCGTATATTCAATCTCTTTCTCACTCTTGTTGCAGGCATCTCAGATACATCTCCAGAATCCACCCTTTCTTAAACTGGAAACCTCTAAAATGCTAATAGTTGCTATGATTCACTCTCAACTAGACTATTGTAACGTCCTACTAATCGGTCTTCCATTCACTAAACTCTCTCCTCTAAAATCTAACCTTAATGCAGCAGCCAGGCTTGTATTTCAGACCAAATGCTACAAGGATACCCCCATTTTGTGCCAATCACTACACTGGTTGTCCGTCTCCTTCCAAATTCAGTTTAAAATAATATTAATTTTTTTGTATATGAAATGTCCTGGAGTTACTGCAGGTCCTACAGTCGTCCTGTAGTAAGCGGTCAGACAGGACTTAATAGTGCATGTCTGGCCACTACTGCCAAAATGTGAGGTGGTCGTATCCGAGGAAGCCATCTCGTTTCTTAGTGACAACATGGCTACATTTATGAGAAATTATCTTCATACAGGAACATTTTTTAATAACATCCAATTGAAGAAATGTTTACATACGGCAAATTAATTAAATTAAAATGTGAATGCCCATACGGGAAAACCCCTTTAAGTGAGCCGTTGAATATGGAAGGACTGAGGCAGATTTCCCAATACCTTCTAATATTTAGATAACATAAGTTTAACCCACACAGATAAAGCAGTTTCCTGGCCATGTAAAATAATCATAAAAAAGGAGTCGGCATCGAGCTGGTAAAATAATGCCAGATCCAGCTCCAGTTTCTCATAGTTACACTTAACCTGGACCACAGCAAACATTAGGCAAGTCAATGACTGAGGTAGGTCACTTCTATAACCCGTGATTGGTTGAGTAGCCTCTAATTTTGTTTCCTGTTTTGGGAGAGTGGAGGGAGTGATGATGGTTGGCGCTAAGTGTGGGAGTAAGTAAAGGTTTAGTATGATAACGGCCCCTAGCAGACACTTCTATGTCATCATTTTAAATTGCCCCCCATTTGCTTTTAATTTTCTACAAAGTGGAGTTTCTTTATAGGAGTTGGGGTGTGACTGAAACCTGGACTAACAGCAACATGGAGATTAGTACACAAAATCATGGGGGAAGCTTTCATTAGGTCCCTTCAGGGAAACAAAATGATGTAATGGGGCTTTTTAAGCAATAATCCTTGTTAAAGAGCAATTACACCACTAATATTAAGCCTCGCTGAACTCTCTGCTGGATGCCAGGCGATTACGACAAGTCATGAATGCTCTCTCTAAATGGATGGAATTTACGGTAAAGTGCATGGAGTAACCCGATCCTCAGTCATTAGCAACATGTTACAATATAGCACAAAACTGGCAATAAATAGTACAAAGTATAACACAATAGCTATAAAGCCAACCACCAACAAAATCTTGTTAGAATACTAGCACAATGTAGAAAATAAATATCTAAACACACATTTTTTGCTCAGAATTTGGACAGAATCTTGTAGGTTGATAATACACCTTTCTCCATCAGAATAACGGGGGAGACGCTGACCTTGGATTTTTATACTTTCTTATGATTAAAAACCATATTGCCAAGTATAAAAGATGTTTGAATGCTTTCAATACTTAAAGCATAACTAAACCTTTGAAGAGAATTAATTTTTTTATTGCGGAAATGAATATTGATGGCGATAATTGTAGTCCTTGTAATATGCTCCATTTAGCAAATACGGTTTACAACTTTATTTAGTTTATGCTACATAGCGATAAGGAAAGGAGCCTCTCATTTATGTCGGCCTCATTAGGTATTATCTTTGGAGTTATGGGGAGTTTTTGGATTGTCAAGTAGGTTCTAGTCCATCAGATGGGTCCACATGATGTTAAGAATACGCCAGGCAGATTCCCTACGGAGAGCTTAGACGTATCCCATTATATGCACGCAAGTCATCCTGGTCCTCCCCTCTCCCCGAAAACGAGAGGAGGAGTGAAGTGATTGGCTACTGATGTTCAGGGTGTTTCCCCCAGTGATGCTGCTGTCCTTTTAAGGGCAGTTTCCTGACTGGGGACCTCCCTGTATGTACACACGAAGGAGGGAATTTATTCTTTGCATCCATCTCCCACCATCTCTAATGGCTCTGCCAAGTGTACATGGAACTATCTTGTGTTTTCCACAGTATACGCAGGCAAAAATGACACCTCTGCCTTCCAGTATAGGTCTATGGATACTCACATAGTATACGCTGGGAGCTTTCTGAGTATATACACTGAGTATATACATAAAACAATATGTGAATTCAGTCTTTATGTCAGCCATTCACTCCTACAAACATCACCTAGGTCAACAGCAACAACCCCGGGCCCTGCTGCCCAATATAGGAAGGAATATATAGGAATATCACCATGAGTCATAAAACCAGAATTAAACACAGTGACCTATGTGTACTACACAGACGATAACCTAACAATAAAGCCTAACATAAATCCATAATTCTAATTCACAAGGGACAAAAAAGATATCATTAAATCAAAGCTCCATCTCTCCTACACCGTTTCTTGTATCACAGAGGTGAAATTACCATACAATTGTAACCGCTTCTCATTTACATACATCACTGCCTTTTAATGATCTAGAGCATCAATTTTATGGAAAGAGCACGAGCCAAGAACTTGTCTCTATAACTGGAAATGTTCAGTAGCGCTGTGCATACCAGATATCTAACAACTATGAAGACTAAGAACATGAAGCACCGCTGAACAAAACGGAGTACATGTGTGCACTTGTACGAACCCGAAGCATTCCTTACAGCAGACAATACCTTCCATGTTACCTAATGCAATGCACTGAATGTGGTACAAGATGTACAAAGCCCTTATTTACTGACACTATGTATAAACAACCTGTAAAGCTACAGACCTGCGCCTGCTAGGAGTCCGATGTATTCACGAGGAGAGCGCACCCACTGGCCTATGCTGGCGTTTGACCAGCAGCATTGTAAAAACACAGACACTGCTGACTATTCACTTTACTCATATATACAGGCAGTCCCCAGGTTACATACAAGATAGGTTCTCTAGGTTTGTTCTTAAGTGGAATAGCATTAGGTATACCTGGGCAAGTGCTGGGACCCAGAGCTACTGGGGGGCCCACACAGTCGGATCTTAGTCCCCAGCAAGCTGGCAGCACCTGGTGAGGGGTGAAGGGTCTGCATATAATGAAGCAATGTGGGGGGGAGGGGGTCTGTATATAAAATAACTTTGACAAGAATATTTGGGAATGATAAACTAGGGAATATTTTAGTAATTCGTTTCTGAATTTTTGATATCAGAACATGAGTTTGTTGCAAAGGAGCCCACAAAGGCTCTGTTTCCCAGGGGCCTACTGAAAATTGGAGCCGGCCCTGGATGGTCTCTTTGGGCAATCCACAGTCCGATGGGGCAATGGGCATGCATGGAACAAACACCACATAACAGCTAGGTCAGAATGCCTAGGCGGCAAGGGATTTGTCCAGACCATTATTTGGCCTCACTTACTTCTCTCTCAATGTCTGCCAACTGGTCAAAATGTCTTTCAGAGCAACAAAGAGGCATTTCCAGCAGTCAACGCTCTCTCACTAAGAGGTACCTTACCCAAAAGTAGCCTCTAAGACTTTATATAGTGCATTCTCCTGGAGCAAAACCTGGTAACTGGTCAGACCACACATGGAACCACTGCATGCGGTCATGTCCATGACAGATATATAGAGTATTATAGCAATTCCACATTACTATTTGCATTATTTTTATTTTTTATGTACTGGTATGTAGTTTTCTTCCACATAAAATTTTCATTGGTTGTGTCTGGTCTTGACACAAATTTCAAGGACAGGGATCTCAAAGTAGTAGAATTTCTAGAGGTGCTCTCAGTGAAATCATTCCCTGCCCTATTATCACAAATTTCATGGGCTCCGGGAAAAAGGTGACAATCTATGTGATTGCCCAGCTTTCTACTCCCCTGATGGGAAAGATTTTCCATTTCTACAATGATATGTCCTCTCTCCAACAAGCACCTGTATTTGCCACTCACTATCCTGAGAAAGCTGGGTTGGCACTGTGAAGGCAACAATACACACACAAAAAAAATCCTTTCTATCCATCTAATAAATCTAGTTGTTGTTTTAGTTGTTGAAGCACAAGTCTGATAGGTCTATCCTCCCCACAACACAGAGGTGTCCCCACATCACTGCTCTAGTCACAGACTTACCTGAGATATAGTCACACTAAGCTCACACCTGCAGACACATATCTACATGAAATCATTGGTTACATGTCATACAATGACCCTTCGGCATAGCCAGATAATAAATAGCATTTTCAGCAAGCTGTAAGCATGACCATCCCAGGACCAAAAACCAGATGTACAGGTTAGGCCAGACAGGGTTACTCAGTTTACATGGGTGTGCAAATAGGAAAGAAAATAGATACAAATCCTATGACTACAGACTCCTGTCTAACATACAATCACTGTGTCAGGTCCTTTACAAAGAGCCTTTCACTCTCAAGTGAATTTTTAGCTAGAATTATAGCAAGGGATGTTTGCCATTCAGCATGTGGTGACAACTTCTTTGGAATCTAAAATGGTGATGACTACTGATAGTCAGCTTTCTCCATTATAGACTGGAATACGTAAGATACAAGTATAATGGGTACTACTGAAAATCGTCAACAAGACCGGGGGGGGGGGGGGGGGGACACCAAAAACCTAAATTAGCTCACAAAAATGCAAAAGGACAACAGATATTCAAAAGAAAGCAAAAATGGCAGCATACCCTGCAAGGACAGCAAAGAAACAAGGACTGAAAAACAGCTTTGATACAGCGTTGGCATCATTAGTCATAGTCCGATCTAGGGCGGTGGCGGCGTCAGACATAGGCCGATCCAGGAGGGGGTGGAGTCAGTCGTAGTCCAAGCAAGGAGGGGAAGGCGGCGGTGTCAGTCATAGTCCTATTCAGGAGGTGCAGCAGTATCAGTCATAGTCCTATCCAGGGGGTGCAGCAGTATCAGTCATAGTCCTATCCAGGGGGAAGGCGGCGGTATCAGTAATAGTCCTATCCAGGGGGTGCAGCGGTATCAGTCATAGTCCTATCCAGGGGGAAGGCGGCGGTATCAGTAATAGTCCTATCCAGGGGGTGCAGCGGAATCAGTCATAGTTCGATCCATGGAGGGTCGGCAGCGTCCGCCATAGTTTGATCTAGGGGGAGTTGGGTCAGCTAAGCCAGTCATAGTCTCATCTTGGGGAGTGGGCAGCACCAGCCTAATTGTCTAGTCTGGGGTGGGGAGTCCGCCATGGCCTGGGACGGGGACAGTGGCAGTGTCGACTATAGTCTGGTCTGTAGACTGTAGATTCCGAGGAACACCCGATGTTTAATGCAAGATAATTATAATTGCCTAAATAGCCAACTAATAACATTATGTACATGACTCAATTATTTGTATTCCTGAAAATTTTTAGTCCTCCCCGGCTGAAAATACTCCCGAAAAACGGGGAGAGTATTTTTTACTCTTTGGAAAAAACTGTGTGACCTCTGCTTCCAGGACTCTTTGGTTCATAGATTGTTTATAGATGAAAAGAAGCTATTAACACTTGATTTTTGGAAGCATTCTTACCACACAACACTTTTTCCTGCCTAAAATTTTTGCAGTGCTGTATATAGAATAGTTCAGATATCAGTGTATTCACAACAAAGACAACACCTACAAATCCCGAGCCTACAAGACTTCAAGAATAGTTTGTTTGGGCAACAAGAGACACATCTTGACATCTCTTTCATAGCTTCTTCCAAACATGTGATGTGAACAGTCTGTCATGCAAAACATTTGAATACATTACCCAGCGACATTCCAGCAAATAATGACTAATTCTGGCACTGACTGGCATCAACATTCTGCGGTGGCCAAAAAGTAGCAAGTTGTAGTTCAGTTGCGTTTTAGAAATGTATATACAGGCGGTCCCCTACTTAAGAACACCCAACTTACAGACAACCCATAGTTACAGACAGACCCCCCCTCTGACCTCTGATGAAGCTCTCTGGAAGCTTTACTATAGTCCCAGACTGCAATGATCAGCTGTAAGGTGTCTGCAATGAAGCTTTATTGATAATCCTTGGTCCCATTACAGCAAAAAATGTTTAAACTCCAATTGTCACTGGGGCCAAAATATTGTCTGGCTCTACAATTATAAAATATACAGTTTCGACTTACATACAAATTCAACTTAAGAACAAACCTCCGGACCCTATCTTGTACGTAACCCGGGGACTGCCTGTACTAAAAAATTCCTTTTGCAAAGATAGTGGGTGTGCGATGCCATGGTTTTTAATTAATAGGAAGGCAAAAAACTTCCATTTGCATTAAAAAAATTATAGCCACTGATAGCCATTACCACATACACTACCCCACATTGCTGTGGGATATCCATAAGCCAAACGACTTCCGACTACCCTAATTCTGACTTCCACATACATGGGGCATGTTTAAGTGATAAATTTACTGCAATAAAAGGGGCTTTTTATCATCGCTATGATACAATAACCAACTTATTTAGGTAGAACATAAAAAAATATTTATTGGAATACAACCTTATAACTTTAATGTTAATAAAAAACATATTTCCCTCATATTCTATGTATAGTGTATAGTATCCAACAAAACAGCTAAACTCTACGAACATGAACATAGAGGAAAAGCAAACTAAAACATAAAGCAGTATACAGGGAGAACATACACTAGACAATCCTGCCTCAATCAAGGTTTCCTGATCACTCTAGCAATTGTTAGCAGTTCTAAGATAAGTGCAGATCTGATCCGTAGGAGAGGAGCTTCACTACAATTCATGTACATAATGTGCAGTCATATTCATCTCAACTAAAAGCATACAAAAACATGAGCTCAGACTTAAATATGAAGCAGCATACAGTGAGAATATACATGGACATTTGATTTATGGACATTTTTTTTGAAACTTTTGATATGCCAAGTATGAACCGGATTTTCTGGTCACTCTAACAGTGCTGAGATGAGCCAAAGTATTCCCAGTGCCCGTTTACTGTGATCTGTAGGGGAGGAGCTTCACTACTGAGAATGAGCCAACAGTGCATTCACATCTCAACTAAATCTCTTCGCTTGCATAAAAACAGATATTTATAGGACATTCCATATTTTCCACAAAAAGTATTCAGCACATTGAACCAATTTTAAAATTGTATTATATATTTTTGGAGTCGGTCCATTTTATTCCGACTCAACTGTAATGGTCATAGACTCCACAACTCCAACTCCACAGCCTCAGTACCCCTCCCAGGCTAAAGATTCCCACATAACTCCTGTCATTTCAGTTTCTATTCCTGGGTCCTATCCAAAGTTCCCGGGGTCATGTGACCCGATTCACCCATTAAATGTGGCTCAGACACAGGACACCATTTCTGTTTTCCAGGAGACTTCCCTTCACGTGTGGTCCCCAGGCCCTGTCCCGGAAGTACCCGTTTCCCGGCACCCTGGAGGTTTAAGACCCATTTCTTCTCACATGGCCTAAAGGTTCAGAAACACTCCCCTAGCACTGTACAGGACCCCCTGTGACAAGCCTCTCTACATACAGTATAACCACTGACTGAAGTATACCAGAAAGTAGTATACTGCAACTTCATTAACTTACATAAGACCTTGCCTGTACATCTTAACATCAGTGATAAGTGACCTGAAAAACCAAATGTAACGTAATGGCAAATGCAGGAAGATACATGCAGTAAGTGAGGCTCGGTGGTGAAAGGAAACTGTACTTGTTGAATAAGTAGTGGTTCACCGAACACATCCAAAATAGGCAGCACATAGGGTAATGTAATCCATTAAATACCGCTGCATTCATGCCTAAGTGACCCACTTCAATTATCGCAACAATAATTAAGACATCTATATCTAGTCAGCTATAAATTATATATCTTTGTCTTGAAGCTGAAATGTCCGTTTCACAAGTTACTTCAACAATTCACCCCCCAATTTTATTTTTTTTTACATCACCTCCATTCAAACATAAGTTTTGAATGGAACCTGTTGAGTCTGATCTCAGTATTCAGCAGAAAGTGAGTTTGTTCTATTAGTCGAATGTGGAAAACAAATTAAAATGATATTATCAGCCATTTATTAAAAAAAAAAAAAAAAACACAAACAGGAAGACATTTACGGAATACCCTTTAAAAATTGTGATTTTCCTCCCAAAAACCACCATTATTTTTCATGCTTTTTTTATTGTTGTGGTGTAAAAGGACAGTTTTTATTTGGGAAAAAAAGATTTTAAAAACCCAAGAAATTAAAACCGCAAATAGCGTGGAGCTCTGCTGAAGTTTCCGCGGTATACGTACAAGTTGTGGAATGGAGAGAAACCAGCTATTCATGATCCTCATCCTGTTGTTGCTGACCATAGCAGGAGTAGGCGCCATCTCCTTGGATTTGAGAAAACTAATGAAGGTTTTTTTTTTTAATTGTTTCTTATAAAGCAAGAGTTCCACTTATTTTTAGCCTATCCTTATATCAGGGGTCGGACCAACTCACTACAATCCTGCCGATCAGCCCCCTGAGCAAGTGATGCAGTATCTTTAAGTTTACGCCGCAATATCTACATGCCATATCATAGTAGCGGTGGTGAATGGTTTTGCAGTTTTGTTCCATTTACTCCAGAACGTAGCAAGATAAACAAAGAAAAGGCCACAGGGTTGGTATGTACAATAGCTAAAAACAGCTTATAAACAGGTGTGCCAAAAGTCAAAATTACGGTATCGTGATCTGACAATGATGAAAAAACTGCAAACCCTAAAATAAAATCTCCTATATAGCTCCACTCTTGTTCATAGCATTTGTTTAGTATTACAGATCAGCCACACTATAGAGTTAGAACACAATTTTATAAATAATAATAATTCTTTATTTATATAGCGCACAAATTATATTACGCAGCGCTGCACAAAGCATTACAAATCGGTCCCTGTCCCCAATGGGCTCACAATCTTAACAACCTACCAGTATGTTTTGGAGTGTGGGAGGAAACCAGTGTACCCAGAGGAAACCCGCACAAACACAGAGGGAACATGCAAACTCTTTGCAGATGTTGACCTGGGTGGGACTAGAACCCAGGACTCCAGCGCTGCAAGGAAGAAGTGCTCCCCACTCAGCCACCGTACTGCCCGTATAAATGAATAGTGTAGAGAATAGTTAACTTTGTAATCTACTTCATAAAAAAATAAAATAAATAATAATATATATTATATATATATATATATATATATATATTTTTTTTTTCCTGTGTCTTTTTTCCCCTGCCATTCTTTCTTATTTAAAGGGGTTGGGCAATCTTTTACATAAGGTGTCCATATGCCTTTACTGTCTAAATAAAATATCCTGAATGTTCATCAAATGTTTCAGCATTCCTGCTACTTAATTTTGTGCTGTGTGCAGACTCTCCCTGATTCTTTGTTTGCATGTGGGAACTCTGATGAATAGAAAGAGCTGTAGCAGGAGAGTTTTTAAGACTCATCCTGAATCCCCCCCAACCCATCTCCCAGTCTCTGTCAGTGAGGACGGACAGTGAAAAGAGAGGCACAGTGGCTGACACCAAGAGGATGACCTAGACCAGTGAGAGAGAGGAAACTGTGTATATATGCAAAGGGCAGCGGAATGAGAACAGTTAAAGGCAAAGATACAGGTGCATACACATGCAGAGATATGTCTAATGTCAGAGATTTATTGAAAAGTGGCCAACCCCTTTAAGCAGTTTCTGTAAATCAGCTTTCTGTCCTGTATCACTCACAGATGAGAGATAAAGGAACCTGATAACAAGGTCAAGCTTGTATAAACCAGATACATTCATAAATATAAGTACCATGAATGTGGTAATCTTCTAAAAATTGTTATTTATGGCCTCCTTCCTTTAAAAATCAACTTTTTAAAGTATGCTAAAGAGCCTGAAGGGTGTTTCCAGAGCACCTCAGTGCTGCAGCGTCACAGGCTGTTACAATGAGCAGAATATGTCTCCTCCTCCCCCTGCTCTCTCCCTCCTTCTTCTGCCGTGTAATAGGCACCAGGAAGTGCAGGGGGGGACCTGCTCATTGTAGCAACCAGTGAAAAGACATCGCCCCGGGGCTCTGGATAGACCACCAGAGTCTATTTTAGAAGGAAGGAAACCATGGAAAACAAATATAAGAAGATTACCACAGTCACGGTGCCTGGATCTATGAGTGAATGCCCCTGGTTTATCAGGCTTGATTTTGACGGTAGATTTTCTTTAACAATTTACAGTCCCTGGATAGCCAAATCTCCTCAGAGCAATAAATCATCTAGGGAAATGTTTCTTAGGTTTAGAAAGAGTTAATCATTAGTCTTATCCAACTGAGGTAGACATAGTTCAGAAGGCTTTCCGATAGACTGCTCACTACAGAAGAAAGAAGCAGAAAAATAAGCACAGAGAAGCAGATTACCTTTATAGTAGATTACAATTTTACTATCGTCCCCTGCACAATGAAGAATTGTGTCAAAAATGTAGTTAATCTTTACAGGAAAGAGTTACAGTACCATCTGAATACAAGACTAGGAGAGTCGCTTTTTTATACCAAAGAGCTTTTCAGTGTCCTAATATTTTTAATTTATAATTATAGAATATAATGTATAATGTATTCGGTTTGTCAGCTTAGACTTGGCTGTTAAAGGGGAAGTAGATAAGGCCTGAGAGAACATCCATGTACTCCAGCACACTGATTTACACAGTACAGAGCACCTTGCATTTAATCCTCATATTCTTCATTATGTCATTTTCTGTAGCAGCGATCAACTTTTAAGTGAAAATCTCAAAAACGAGTGTGTTCATTAGTGGATGTGATAAAAGCTTTTCATGCTCTAATTACCTCCCAGCCTGCAGAGTCTTGCATAGCAGCGAGTGGCAGCAGCCCCTGTTGCGCATCACAATCAGCACATCCGCCACCTCCTGCTCCCCAGACGCACTCATCTATACAAGAAAGTCTTCAAGCTCAGGATTACTCATCTGCAAGATTTATGAATCAGACAACGGCATGGCACCCGCCTAGAAACAAGACTGAAATCCTTCTTAACTTCCTCCCCAAGAAGATAACTAGTCACGTGGTAAATCTCTCAACAAGACGGAATATTACTCACTTGTAGACATCCTTTCAGCAGAATTTACAGACACAGACTAATATTACATTATCTGGGTAAGAAAACGCATATTCCCACCAGAGGATCTCTCCGCTATGTTAAGAGTGATCAATATGATTAGCCAAGCTTTTTATGGCTCATCAGATGGGAAAGTGTGAGCCATGAGTGCGATCAGCACGTTATTCCCCAAGGTACCATAGAAATTCTAAATCTTTTCTTGGAAGCTCCGTGATCTTAACAGTAAGTAGACGATCGGATATTACTACATTGTTAATGCACCACTTAGAGGAAAATCTTTCATTCATTTCATGAGCTTAATTGGAGACACAGAAAGCCAGAAAATGCAAGTACAATATCTAAAATGGCAATTAAATTACCCACAGGAAGAGCCCCGAACATCAGAAATCCAACACATCTAGACCCTATGCAATGAGCACATTAGGTATTATATAGCTTATAGCGCTTTCGTGTACTGTACTATATACAAGGTTGTGTTTACAGTATGTGATAACTTAAAGGGGTTGGCAACTTTACCTCATGTTTTTTGTAATGTGTGTGCAAGTGTGGTGAACAGTATATTGGGTAATTTACCAAAATACATCCATTACATGTTCTGAACCATTTTATTGATATGTAAAGTGAAGCCTCCTGTCTGTTACCTCATCAGCCAGACATTCCTGTCCATAAAATTGACAATTCTTGAGTTGTAGAGAGAGATAAAGTTCTGCAGAATCAGACTAAGATGAAGGGACTGATAGGGAGCAGAGGAGGTCCTTTTGCTATTCTTTGTAGGATACTACAGAGTAGCAAGCACAATAACCTCAAGCTAACTACACAGAGAAAGCATCACATCACCTCCCCTGCTCCCACCAGGGTGAGCAGGGAGCAGAATATTCTCCCCTATGTGAAACAGTCCTGTGTCTTTTATAATATATTAAAGTGTCAACACAAAAAAAATAGTCTATACAAATTGTGCTACTGATAGGAACGGTTTGTATAGCCTATTTTTGTGTTGACACTTTACCAATGTAAAACACACAATAGTAAACTACACTTTGTAAAATCCAGTTTAATGCACTAACCCGGCTTTCAGGCTTTGCTGCAGCTGGATAACGGATTATCACTTCAAAATGATATACTAACATTTTGTGCTGTGTATAGTTTCTGGTTTACATTATTAATTACTGTGTCAATCACAACAGGGTAGAGGCAGTGCTGGCACTACTCTCATACACCTTGAAGTCTTAAGCGTGATGGGATCACTGTTGGAGTTTTAATGGCTGGCGTTTAGCTGCAGGGACGTGAAGACCGCGGAGGTGCTCAGCGCAGGAGTACAGTAATTACAAGTGAGTAGGGAAGAAAAAGATGACCGCGGCACTCACCGATGAAGTCTTCAAGCTTTATTCAAGTATACACAGGTGTTACAGGACGCAGACGTGCGGCAAGGCGACGGTCCGTTTCGCGCTGAACAGCGCTTTCTCTAGCCTCTGACCAGACTAGAGAAAGCGCTGTTCAGCGCGAAACGGCCCGTCGCCTTGCCGCACGTCGGCTTCCTGTACCACCTGTGTATACTTGAATAAAGCTTGAAGACTTCATCGGTGAGTGTCGCGGTCATCTTTTTCTTCTCTACTCATTAATTACTGTGTCTTTTATGTAAACACTCTATGGATTCATAGAGATAATCAGCACAGAGAAAACCGAAAAAAATCAGAGGCTTATGCTAAACTAAGTTGGATAGCAAAAAGATTATTCTACATCATGACAAGAGCTATTGATTTGTAAAATAAATAAATAATAAATTATAATAATAAATTAATAAATAAATAAAAAAAATGGGGAGTGAATATTTACATAAAGAAGAAAGGCAGGAGAAAAAGAAGGACACATGAACATATTTCTTTAATGACGTGTATCACAAAGTTTACTATTATAAACTGCATTATGGATATATGTAATTATGGCAAAAGATTAGTTACGCTTTAAATGTTTACATTGGGTTCATAGATTGATCAAGATTCTGAACAGTAGATGACAAGCATGTCTTATTTATTCCAGAGAGTCAGGTTAATAATAAAAAGCAATTACAATTTAACTTACCAGAATAAAACCAGCAATTTTCTTCACCATCGAAGCAACAACACTGAGGACCAGCTGTAACGTTACACACAGGAGAGAAACAATATCCTCACGTGACGTCCCAATCCTGTGATACGATGGGTATGACCTCTTTAATTAATCCTGTGAAAATAAAATTGAGAGTATTGACTATGGGCTCTGCACCCACATGAAAGGCAAGTTGTAACACATAGAAATTAAAAGTCGATGAGAAAAGTAAGAAAGGTAAGAAAAAAAAAAGTCAAAGTTAAATGGATCTTCAGTTTTTAATAATAAAAATAATAATTTATTTATATAGCGCACACAGATTATGCAGAACTACACAGAGCTTGCCAAGTCGGTCCTTGTCCCCAATGGGGCTCACAATCTAATCAGTACCAATCTTTGTACTATCAGGCACATTGGGGAGGAAGGGGAATTTACCAAGAGCTGGCACATCGTGCAAAACCTCCACAGCCCCCCTCCCCTGCGCACATCGATATACTATGAGGCTCCGGCCTCTTGGTATGTTGGTTTAATTCTGCAAAGGCTATAGTAATTATGCCCAAGAAATTTGGTATACAAGCCATGATAAATGCCCCACTGCCAACGCAATTTGTACAGAGATACTTTTCCCCCCATATGTAACAGAGACATATGAAGCTACCCAAGAAATCTCATGTGTCAGGAAAAAAGGTTCCGGAATAAGGCTTATGAATATTGTTTTATTCCGCATGCTATCCATTTTTCTAACTGATGGATCAACGGCAAAACCATGAATGTGTTTCTCACGTATTCGTGGGAAGTCTGTAAAAAACTCAAAGCCTGTCCTATTCCGTCTCGGGTCTTCACATAATAGTCTATGGCAGTGATGGCGAACCTTTTAGAGACAGAGTGCCCAAACTACAACCAAAATCCACCTTATTTACAATAAGGTGCCAACGTGGCATTTTAAGCCGTAACTTATCCCTACCTGTTCTTCCACATCTTTCGATCGTATCGACCCCCAATACAGTTGAAAGAAGAAGGGCAAATTCAGACTCTCATTGTAGCTTCTCTCTAGGGCAGTGATGGCTAACCTATGGCACTGGTGCCAGAGGTGGCACTCAGAGCCCTTTCTGTGGGCACTCAGGCCATCACCAGAGAGGACTCCAGGTATCTTCCTGCAGTCCCAGACAGCCCAGGACTTGCTGTGCACAGAGCTATATTAAAGTGACAGCTCAACCTGGGACTATTTTCTGCTTTATTGGTGTACTCAGGGGCTGGTATCAATGAAAACTGGGACAGAGCAGGGAGTATAAATCACAAATTAAATTTCTGTGTTGGCACTTTGCGATAAATAAGCGGGTCTGTGTTGTAGTTTGGGCACTCGGCCTCTAAAAGGTTCGCCATCACTGCTCTAGGGTCTCTCTGTAGAGAAAGAATGGAGGGTCCAGAAGGAGGACCTCCAAAGATAATGCAGTTTTGTCAACACCTTCTCAACAGCCAATGAAATGTTGCTTAAGTTCCCTGGGACTGCAGGAAGATTTGGTCCTATATGGTGAACTCTGTCCTGGGGTAATGGCATGAGTGCCCACAGAAATGGCTCCGAGTGACACCTCTGGCACCCGTGCTGTAGGTTCACCCCCACTGGTCTATGGGAACGTGATAATACGGCTGTCAAATGGATGAACATGTTTTTGGATTGGTTGCAAGTTAACACAATTATATGATCCTTGAGAGAGTTAAAAGAAACCAGTGACATAATCTGCCAGCCATAAAGGTTTTTTTTTTTTTTTTTTAATATAAAGCAGTTGTTCCATGCTGTAGTAGACGGACAGTAGTGGTCAGGATGGCAACGCCGTTCTCGGAATACAAAAAGAGATCCAGCGGGGAGGGGCAGAGCCACAAGTGAGCGGGGAGGGGCAGAGCCACAAGTGAGCGGGGAGGGGGTGACAAGGTATACTCTTCATTTTTTTAAATTGCCCCAAGCCATATATAAAATATTTTATATCCCTGGACAACCCCTTAAAGTGTTTTTACAGCATACATGTGACACATAGACCATTTTTGGGAACATACAGCTCAGAAAAGCATTACACACTGGGGCACATTTACTTACCCGGTCCTGTCACGATCCCCGATCCGAACGGTCCGACGAAGATGAAGTCCGGCGCGATTCACCAAGATCGTCTGCCCGAGATCCTGCATGTGTCGCTTCCCCGCTGAGGTCCGCCGGAGTTCACCTTCTTCTTCCCGTTGTATGTGAGTGCGTGTCTTGCGACACAATTTGAGATGTTAAATCGCGTGCGTTGTCCAAATCCATCGGATCGTCCGACGGCCATCCCCCCCCTATTTGTGTCACGTGAAATCTGGTGCTGATGCGCCAAAATCTGATCCCGAGCGACAAAAAGCCCTTTTAAATCCTTCCCATCGGCGCAAAATGGAAATAGTCAGGATGTCCGACGAAAGTGCAGTCCGCGGGGCCCTTAGTAAATGAGCCCCACTGTCCGCAAAAACAGAACACTGATCTAATGTGTGCCCTACCAAAAGGGAAGTTCTGCTGCTAGTCACCACAACAAGGACCACCAGAGTTGGTTCATTTTAGTTGTGACATCTAAAAGTAAAGCCCAAAAAATAATTAACATGATGTGGGCAGGAAACATGGCATGTGGTTTTTAGGTGTTATTTACATCACATTCACAATTTGAGTTAGTTTCACATTATATTTTGTATACAATTTGGGACATGTACCAATTCCAATTGCACCAATACCATGCTGTAACCATTTTTTTTCTAAGTCTTTATTCTTTTCTTGAAAGTGCACAGAGTTTACAAGGTGAAATGATTTCTAAATTAAAGGAACACAATTCGTGTCAAGGTTACAGTTATTGTGAAAGTAATCTCAGAACTTTTCCCAGTAATATGGTGCCTGCCAGTCATGTGCGATAACACTGTGTTCTGCAATGACATGCACCGCTCTGCCAATGCAGGGATACAATTAACAACTTGCACATTTACATACTGACATTTAAAGTCAATTGATTTCCTAAATGAGTGGTCTGAATTCTCAACCTTTCCCATCGTGTAAAGCATTTTAATAATATTGATATGTCAACCAGGCACAGACTCATGTTTATCGTACTTCCACTAGTCAATGTTCATTCCTTTAAGAGATCTCGAGCTTTGACTTTGTATATTAAACAAAACAATAGTCTTCTTTAGAAAATAAAAAACGAAAGGCGCCTATTTGTTGACAGCTGATCACGCTTTAAAGGGGGTTTTTTTTGTAAAAGAGAGACTAAGCAGACCGGGTGGAATATCCCACAGTGGGATACGTCTGTGCCATTTATTATAAGGACATGACGGGAAACCGTCCAACGTATGTATAAAAAGACATGGGTCCGAACACCGCATTTTCGTTGGGTTTCGCGACATTTTACCGTTTTGCCCTGAATTGCCCCGGGTTATTGGCGCACGAGATCGGATTGTGACGCATTGGCGTCGGCTTGCATGCGACACAAATTGGGGGGCTTGGATGCCAACCAACCCGACTGATTCGGACAAACCGCGGAATTTAAAAACAAAATTGTGTCACAGCGGGGGAAGGGGCACATGCAGGAAATTGGCCGCACAATCTTAGTGAATCGCGGCAGACCCAAATCCTCAACGGACACCGCATAGTGGGGATCGCGACGAGACGGGCAAGTATGGTAAATGCGCCCCATTGAGTTTTATACCTAGGACGCCAAAAAGTTTAATTGAGGCTTTATAGCATTTCTTGCCACATTTCCCTCCAATATAAGTTGTAATGACAGTTCATAAATGTTTAGCAAAAATTTACAATTTCTATTCAACAACTAACAATTTCTATTTACTCCAAAATAGCGCTGTAAAAAAAAAACTTGTCAGATGGGTATGACAAGGGGATTTTTTAAGTTATAGCTTATGGTTGGGTAGGTTGAATAAAAACTATAAAAAAAAAAAATCTGAAATTTGGGCCCCATATGGTCTGGTCCTTGAGTTATCATCCAAGCAGCCAACTATTATAGACTACAGATATTTATCATACAACAATATGTCAAGTATATGAAGTTCCTTACTCCGCTGCAGCACTACAACTTCAGGAGCAGATTACGTGAATACATTGTACTTTATTCACATATGGATCCCAGGAGACTGGTTACCTAGGAAAAGATAATTGCCCACAACACTATTTTCCTAATTAAAATAATTCAACTGAGAACAATCTACTAATGCTCAGGGCAAGATTTACAGTATATCTAAAACAACCTGTTTAAAGACAAAAGGATGTGTGGTGAACATGTGTTGCTACTGCCGATTTCTGATAGGGAGGAGCATTGTAAAAGAGAATAACCGAAACCAAACAGAAGCCCCTCCATTTCTGTAATTCTGTTTGCATAATGGAAGTCCCTAGCAGAGATGTGAACTGGGCCTTAATCAAATGCAATCTCAATACAGAGAGGCATTCAATGGGGGCTATGGTAGACATATGTAACAATTCACATGAGTCTAAGGCTAGACATGTGTTGGCCACAGAAGTTTTGGCTCTGAACTACATGTGCAGTATCACAGTGAATTATCATGCTCTGAGTATCAGTGTGGTGGCATCATCTTGAAAACTTACTTTGAAGTGAGTTGTAAACTGGTTGTATAAAGTCAAGGAGATGGAGAGCTCAGCATTGAAGTCAACTGTATGCACCTCTCCAATGTTAGATGTCCTTGGCACCCTCCAGATATGGAAGTGGTTATCAGAGACGGGGCATGCACACAGCAATAACTTTATGGCCTCCTTCATATGCCGGACGCAAGGCATGAGACGACACATGAAGCCAGCAACAGAGCAACTTTACTTGTATATGAAGAATATGGGAGAACCCAAAAGTTTCTTATTAGTGGCCAAAACCCCTTTAATAAAAATGTCACTATATAGACAGTGACTATCCAGATGATGTAAAAATAGAAAGAACGTATACTTACCTTAGTCCTTATCCCCAGTCCAGCATTGAGTCTCCCCTCACATGTGGCCTGTATTATATGTGGTTAATGTGACATCACCAATGAACCCTTTTATACCAACAGAGACTGGCAGTGATGGGAGGTACTGGGCTGGACCCAAGGTAAGTGTAAGTTCTTATTTCTACACCACTGGGTCCAGTAATCCTGGACAACCCCTTCTGGGGATATTCTTGTAAAATGCTTACTGTTTGCCCCCTGTAGCGTCTCTTGGATTTGTCTGGCCGGCTTAGTTATGGTCACAAAGTCATTTCTAGATAACAATGGCGTTGAGTTCACATTGAGACCTGTGTTATTTACTTGCTCTTGCAGTGACATCTATTTCACATCCACAAGTCTATTCATGTGCTTTTCTTATACTGCAAGTACACAAAAGGGCAATTCAATAACTCTGACAAGAACAATGGAAATTCCGCCTGTAATTCCTCTATCAGCTTGAGGGAGAAGTTATAGCAACAGTCAACATTGACAATTGATATGGATGACTGCTTCGCTCTTGGAGGAATCTGTGATTTAAAGGATCCAGGGGTCGGAAGCCAGTACTGATTATTATTTATGCACATCTTCAATTAAAGGACATCTACCACCAGGATTAAGGTTTGTAAACCAAGCACACTGACATACTGGTGTGTGCCCCCTCTGTTAGGATCTGCTCCTCTTTTAGCTTCTTAAAGAGGACCTGTCACCAGATTTTGACCAACCTGAGCAACAATGCCTGCTGATGAAGGGTCACAAGTTCTCCCCATGTCACATAAAATTAGCTGCCACTGAGCCACTGTACCTTAATTACAGATGTTTTTCTGATATGCTTTTCTGATTAGCTTTTGTGACTCATGCCTCGTGTTTGTGACTCTTCTCTCTCAAGTTGGCAGTGAATCACGCCCCATTATTCTGACTGACAGCTCTGTGTCTTTTGTAAACACTGCTCCGCCTCTTTGTACTTAGGGACCGTCTACTAATATTCAACTACAGACATATAAAGCTCTATGTACAGATGGGAAATATTGTGTCAATTTTTTTACACAATGCCTTGTGTTACATTTAAGACATGTGACCAGTGATATCATCGCAGATCCTTTAGCCTAAGAATAGCAAACTGTACACCATGTATGTGATCACATGAAATTACAGCAGCCTCCATGGAGGTTGAGGAGCTGTAGAAGTCCATAGAGGCTGCTGTGACTTCATGTGATCAGATACATGCATGGGGTACAGTTTGCTATTATTAATAGGCTAAAATACCTGAGACGATGAACTGTGACCAGTAAGGGGGCATAAGGGTTGGGGAGTATTAGATAGGAGGTGTCAGATGAGCAGGACACACCCCCTCTGATACCAGGTGATAGAAGATAAAAGGTGATTTATGGCAATGTAAGCGAAACAATTTTTAGCTAAAAGAAGGTCAGTCAGTTAATAGGGCTCTATAGGAACTGGTCACTGGCTATATATGTGCAAGTGTGGCCCTTGTTTTTATGAAAAAAATAAGGTTTTACAAATTATGCAAATCAGCCTGAGGGGCTCCAGGCTCAATAGAAGTCTCCAGGCTCAATAGAAGTCTCTGACTCATTTGCATGATTTGTATAACTTTTTTTTTTTTTTTTAAACAAGGGCTTAAATTTCCTTTAAAGGGCTATTCACATCTCAAACTGTGTTATATACAAGGTTGCTTGGTAGTCACTCTACCAGTATTTTTCTTTTTTGGTATTGATACTTGGCTAAAGGATAGATGGAAAGTTAGCTGCCCTTGAACAAATCTGTCTCCAATCACGGTCAAGTATACTTCCTGAAACAAACGGATACATCTCGCCACTATTCTATATATTTTATGCCTTAATACAGCAATCATCATACCAGGAGGGACAAGGGTCTGAGTACACATTCTGGAGAATATTTTGGCAATAAGCCTTACATTTCTAAAATAATCTGTGACAAATAGGGTTTTATGATGCTCACAGTCTCAGTTGTAAATTTGTTTTTTCAAGGGGTTGTACCAAATTTGCATATCATTTCCTATCCAATGGGCTGCTGCAGCCCCTGTCGATCACAAGAACGGAACCCCCCTCCAGAAATTGGGGGTTCCCGATCCCATGATCACGAATGGAGTAGCATTCAATAGCTATGCAAGAAACAGACTCGTAGTGCACCATAGCAAGAATGGGACCTCCGATTGCAGGGGGTCTCATTCTCGTAATCATTGGGGGCTGCAGCAGATAGACCTTCACTGATCATCCTTTTATCCCCTATCCAAAGGACTTTTAAACTTAGAACAAACTCTTTAAATGACAAACGGCCATTTGTCACATGGGCTAAGATTTTGGAAGAAATTGAAGTACACAAATGGTAACCAATGCCTATACTGGAACAACAGGAAAGTCCAGGCATTTGTTCCCATAGTCCTAATCATTCACATGATCCCCAGTAGGCCTGTAATGTTGTCTGAAATATATTTTCTCTGTCTAATATTCTCTGTGCATCTCAGATTTTGAATGGTTCTGCACATGTATCATTTTCCACATATGTAAAGAGGGATCTACAACACATGGGGCCTTATGCTATGTATGTACATACTGTATACTATTCACTAGCGCAGTGATTTACAACCTTTTTTGAGCCGCGGCACACTTTTTATACTTAGAAAATCCTGGGGCACACCACCAACCAAAATAGCACAAAATGACACAAAAACAGTCATATTATACATATAGCTAATAATATAGATTCTAAATTTATTTTACTCACTCAGTGGGAAACCTGGGCCTGTTTCGATAAACACAAAAGGGATATCCTGGCATGAATGGTGGAAAGACGCACACGAAGCTCTTCCTCAACAGTTCTCAGTTTCTCCCTGGTTTTAGTATATGGTGCTGATTATTATGTGGCTCATATACTGCAAAATAAAGGGGTACAAAGAGAAGTACTATGACCATGGCATATGAGCTGGTACTTGTAGTACTCCAGCCTCATGACTATAGTATTTCTCATTTTACATTTCTCATTGTTATATGCAGTATACTGCTGGAGTACTAAAAGCACCAGCTCATATGCTGAGTATTCTGCCAACAGTTCATATACTCAGGCAAAAGCTCATATGGTCAGCATTATTGGTGGGCATTACCTTGGCGGTGGCCAAATGCGAGAGTCTCTCCGCTCTCAGGATGATGCGCCAGCCTTGGTGACGTTATTTTGTCCCCCGAGGTTCAAAGCTTGCGCATGTGTTATTGTACACGTCTCCTACATTGTAAGAAGCCGTGACTGTGCATCGCTGCACATTGCCGGGAAACAAAACACAGGGGGCACCATAGTTTTGGGAACTTTCCCCACGGCACACCCGATCATGTGTCGCGGCACACTAGTGTGCCACGGCACACTGGTTGAAAATCACTGCACTAGCGAACGGTTAACCAATGTCCTTAGGATTAACCTGATCCTGACCCTGCCATAAAATGAGTAGAGGAACGCTGACATTTTCCTGACATTCATTTAAGCCTTGGGAAGTCTATGACAACTATGTAAATGAGCGATACTTCTCTGCACGGCATCTCAACCATGAAACAGAGCACCACAGGACGGTGATAACAAGAAAGCCAATACTCACATCTGGTGCTGGAGATTAGCCCTTTACTGAAGGTACTTGAGGTTCAAAGGAAGCCCTGTCTGAGCTCCCCTGGAAGCCCCAGTTACCGCCTGGTCATGAATTATTGATCCAGTCTACACTTCTCTGTACCATTAGTGGATAAACAACTGCAAAGAGACAGACATCTATATAGGAAGAACAAACACACGCCTAAAATAGAAGATGCACTGGATTATTTGTTCAATAGAGAGAGTGAGGAGCAATAATGTGATGGAGAACATCAGAAGAAGGTCCGGACATCACCATTCTGGTACAATTGGCAAAGGCACCACCAAGAAAATTAATAAGCTCAACCATTAGAACTTAAAAATAAAGGTGCCATTAAAGGATCCATTTTGAAATCCATGAACAACAGAAGGAATTCATTTACTACTACAACCATTTGGCTTACATTGTGGTTTCACTGCTAGTGGTGTCCATCATGGAACTAAATAAGAGACACCTAATAGTGATAGTAAATGGAAGCTCTTCTGTTCCCATTAAGTTACATGTACTGTACTTGTGTTTCCCTTCCGTTATTCACAAACGCTACAGCCCATTTTATTCTCCATCATAAATAACAGAAATGATTAACAGACACCTCTAATGATGGTGTGAACTGGGCCTCTGTGTCAAATCCTTCTAATTTAACTGTCAACTTTCTTTAAGATTCAAAGTCCAGCTACAACCTTGGAATACAAATACATTTTTCACACTCCTGCAGCTACTACCAAACACACGGTATGGTTACATGGATCCCCAGGGCCAATAGCAAACCCAATCTGCAGCTTTGAATAGTCAGAACTACTTGTAAACCCCATTTAAAGGATGCTGTAAAGGTCCACAGTTTTATAGAATAACATTGCTTCCCCACCTTCTTACGGTGTCTTGCTCCCAGCCGATGGAAACATGATTAAAGGACGCTGAGGAACACTTAAACATTTGACTTTATATTTTTAATTCCCCTGATATGGGCTCCCCATATCTTATGACTATCGCCCATCTTTAACAATTGTTTCATATTACTGTCTGTGATACCAGGGGAATGTGCACCTTCCACTATCTCTTAAGCTAAAGTTTCTTCTTTATCAGATGTTCTTCTCACATCAAATAACTTGCCCATATAACCTACAAGTCTGTCCTCATGTTCCTGGTAGCTGTTTTTATTTTTACACCTACCAGAATACAGTAGATTCAGTTTTGATGGAAGCCTCTGAAGCCAATCATTTATACAAAACTTGCACTAGAATTTTTTATCATGTGAATGACATACAGTAAACTCTTATCCACCTTGCTGCCATTGTACTAGCAGCAGGGGCATTGCTAGGGTGGTAAAAGATCTGGGGCACGGGCCCCAATGCACATATATAGAACTTTGAGTAATGCCTACTCCTGTATACAACCCCCTTCATGTGTGGTTGAGCCTAAAACTACTGTACATAGCATATACAGCTACAGAAACCACATGAGAAATCCCTACCTATTCCCTCCAGTGACTGCAGGTGATATGTCCTCCATATTTTCCATTAGGTCCCGGCATCACCACGTCTCCTCCCTGTGGAGTTCACCACACAGGCATCTTATGTTTTTCATTGTCCTGACATCTTTGCCCATTAACAGTGTTATTCTGCTGCTACCCCTAACACTCTAGCCCCTTTATTGTAAGGCTCCTTTCCCATACATATATGCTACGGCCAGGCCAGGACTGCTTGGATGGGAAGGTGGAGGGGTGACCGCTCCTCACATTCTTACGGAAGATCTTTTTTTTCTGGTGACACACGTGTGCTCACCGTACCATGCACAATGCTCTCCCACGGTGGCGTATGTTAGCTGCAGTTCAAATAGCTAGTATATGTTGCATATGGCCACCATATACGATTATAGGGGCCTATAGATACCCAGGAAGTCCTCCTGAAAATACCGTTAATACAGAAATAATAAATGCTTCCTAATATAGCATATTGTTAAAGCCATAAAACCTCTCTCTTTCTCTCTCTCTCTCTCTATTTATATATAAATAACTGTGCCCCCCCCCCACTAATTTGCCCTCTATGTGACCCTAAACTAATTGATGCCCTGCCTAATTATGCCCACATAAAGGAGCACCTCACCTAATAATACCTACACTAAGTAATGTCTGTACGCTACCCACTAAGAAGTCCCCCGTAGTGCACCAATGTCCTCACAGCCCCCAGTAAGGTGCCCAACAGTCCCCACTAAGAAGTTCTCCAGAGTCCCCTCTAATGACCCCCACAGCCCTCTCTAAAGTCCCCCACAGCCCCCCCGCAATGTCTAAAGAGCCCTGTTATGTCCTCCAGAGCCCACCTGTAATGTCCAAAGAGCCCCGTTATGTCCACAGATCCCCCTCTAATGCCCCCACAGCCCCCTGTAATGTCTAAAAATCCCCCTGTAATTTCCCCCACAGAGCCCCTGTAAAGTTCACAGGACCTCCTCTAATACACCACACAGCCCCCCTGTAATGTCCCTCACAGCCCCCACTAAGAAAACCGACCACAGTGCCTAGTAATGACCCCCCACAGCCCCTGTAATGTCCACAGAGCCCCCCGTAATGTCCCTAAGAAGACCCACCACATTTCCCAGTAATGTCCCCCTACAGCCCCCAGTAATATCCTATAGAGCCCCAACTTAATGTCCCCCACGTCCCTTATTTCCTCACAGGCCCCAGGGATGTCCCCAGAGCTCCCTGTAATGTCCCCCACAGCCCCCCAATGTCCCTACAGCCCCCTTTAATGTCCGCTAGAGCTCCCACTAAGAAGTCCCCCACAGCCCCCCTGTATTCTCCTAACAGCCCCCTGTATTGTTCCCAGAGCCTCCTGTTCTGTCCCCAGAGTCCCCCAGTGCCATCAGCAATGTCCCTCAAGGGACCAAGTCCCCTCATTGTGCCTCTCTTCCCTGCCCCACTGCATAATAAACAAAAAAACACTGATACTCACCTCAGTCTCCTCCACTGAGGTGACGTCATCAGCTGCCGTCTCCTGCTCCCGGCAGCTGTAGTGAGCTGCTAGAAGCAGGGTGACCGCGTCCCTGCTCCCTGTAGTGGAGAACGGAGCCGGCGGCTCTGTTCACCATTACAGGTTACGGAGTGGGGAAATCTGCCCGGGCAGCTAGAGGAGTGTCTTGCTGACCCGGGACATTCGGGGCACGAGGCAAAAGATCCGGGGCACAGGCCCCGGATCTTTTGACCTAGCGATGCCCCTGACTAGCAGATTGCAATTCTGTGGCAGAAAATCTGTAGCTTACAATTCTATTAAAAAATAAAGATATATTTTACTTGGGAACAGGGTCCCCTCGAGGTTTCAGTAGGCCCCTGGGCAACAGAGCCTCAGTAGGCCCCTTTGCAGTGAACTAACGTGGCAGCATTAAAGATTCAGAAACTAAAAGTCACCTGTTCCCTAAAATATTCCCTAGTTTATCATCTGAAACAGCCTCCTCAGGGTTATTTTATATGCAGCCTCATCATGGTTATTTTATATAAGCCTCCCTAGACCCCATGGATTCCTTATGTATAGCCGTATGTGCCCCTCTCCTCCCCCAACAGCTATGTGCCCCAGCACTTGCCTAGGTATGCCCCAGTGCTGACGCCGGCCCTGCTTTTGAACAAATCATACAGTGTTCTGTTCCACGGACGAACTACAGTGCAGAGGATGTGAATCCATGCATCACATTGATATGTGATACAAGGAGTCCCACACTCCTCGCTATAACCATGATTACAGTTGAGCGCTACTGTTTTGTCCACAGCACTGGTCTGTGAAACAGGTCACTACACCATCCATGATTCACAGAACCTTTTCCACCTTGCCCCTTCTTATGCCCAATGGTTGGCTGAACACCAATGTAAAAATTTTACTTACTCTATAAGATAAAAGGGATAATCAGCAACTTCAGGCACAGCAAACGCAAATGGCAAAAACCACACCTACTCACAGTCAACCCATTAGAAAGCGCGACCTATCACAGGTGAAGAGACACACCCCAGTGACAACAAATCTACATATAATACACTGTGACCGTTTTGGGTTAAGAAAAGGCAGGTAGTACAAATAGTTTCTCTATAAGAGACATCAGTAAAGGCAACAAAGTTATTGTTTGTATTATGAAAAGTTATACAAATCTTCCAATAAACCTTGTGTATTCATTTCTCAAGGATTCTCTGCTTGCTGTGCTTCTATAGCAGTGATGGCGAACCTTTTAGAAATCAAGTGCACAAACTACAACCAAACCCCTCATTGCTAAGTGGCAACATGGTAATGTAAGCAGTAACTTATTTTTAAGTACTCTGTCCTGTCACAGCTTCCAATCGTATCTGTGTCTTGAGGACACCAATACAATAGAAAGAAGGTGGAGAAATTGAGATTATCATTGCAGCTTCCATACAGGTTCTCCTGAACAGGAAGAATCTGAAGGCCCAAACTCAAATGATAACCCAGCAGTCCCAGGGAGCCAAGAATGTGATACTTTAAAAATAGCATAGAAGGGCAAACTCTGGACTTCCTAGGACCGTAGGAGGAGTCCTTGTTTGGCGAACGGTTTGCACAGGTGACGGGTGTACACAGAGAAAACTTTGGAGTGCCACCTCTGGATATCGTGTCATAGTCTCACCACCACTGTTCTATAGGTTCCCTACTGTACTGTTATCGACTGCTCTCCCGTGGATGAGAACCTGTCCATGGTCATGTGATATCACACATATTCAGAGCACACGTGGACCTATGTGACATCATAAGACTAGGGACAGATTGTCATCCACTGGAAGTAAGTCATGAAGCTTTATTTCAATTGAGAGCAAGCAGAGATCTCAAAAACTGAGAAATACAGAAAGTATATTAAAAATTTGTATAACTTTTCACTTCCCCAAGAAAGAATGAATTATGCGCTGAAAGTAGAATACTTTATAGCATTAAATACCTTTAAAGTAAATGACCGTATGTACTCTAAAAAATAATGGCTGAAAAACTTCACTTCAGCTTATACTCTGACATCGGCTCCAGGTCCCCGCGTGGTCCGTCGCAGGGATCATGACATCGGCCATTTGCTGACATTCTACTATGTGCTCCAGCATCGGCACACACTATGATATCAGCGAGCGGCTGATGTCATGGTGCCTGCAACTGACCGCTCGGGAACACGGAGCCGATGCCGGAGCATCGCTGTACAGAAGAGGATCTGCCCCTGGGTAGGGGGGTTGGGGGGGGCAACGTCTAGCAGAGACATATGCATAGCATGCCATATAATGTTGAGAATTAGGTGTATAACAGCAAGTGAGAGTGGAGTCTCTTCCTCAGGCAGCACCATCTGCAGCAAGATGGGTGGCAGCATCAGGGACACAGTCACCTGCTATAAAGGAGGAACTGGCACCTAAAAATGGTAATACTGCATGGAGAATCCGTACATGTAAAATGTATATTTTCATGGATGTCTGCTTTTATAAAATACAGTTTTACAGGTGCAGTTACTGTTTAATGTGTGCAAATGCTATTTGTATTTTATAATTTTACAATTTATAGCTTTAAAAAAAAAAAGTTTTAGTTATTTCAGTTTTAGGCTTTTATAATATTTAAGTGCATATCAGGCTATGTGGGGTGTATACAGCCTGAAAGTGTTAAATTTTTATATTAAATTATATTTTCTGCCTTGGGAACAAGTAAAAAACAAATTTGACAGGTTTTTAGAAAATGTATGTTTAATTGGATTTTTTATATTGGGGTTTATTTGCAAATCCCACAACTACAAAATGTCCAGAAATCGAAAGGCGGAGAAAGCTCGATTTATTTCAACATATGTGGATTTGGGTGGGACATAACCAACAGGTTTTTTGGGAGGTAGGCTGCATTAATGTAAACTTTTACCAGCACTTCACCGCTCCCACTGTGCTCTGTTGCTGTGAGAATACAGCAAGTAGAGAAAGAGGGAAAGTCTTAAGAAGCAGAGGGGGATTGCTCCTGCATAGTGTAACAGCCTGTGAAGCTACAGCATAGAAGTTCTCTGGTAATGCCACCCACAGAGCCCTTCAGGCTAATTAGCATAATCTTAAAGCCATGGATAACAACTATATAATGAGATTAGCACAGTCAAGGTTTCTGGATCTATGAGTAACGGCCCATGGTTTACTATTCTTGATGTTGTTGGTAGACTTCCTTTAAAACAAACTTCTATTAATTTCTAAGTACAATTAAACGCTTTATGTCAGTAAAGGTTATTGCGAGGAAATGAATGCTGAACATAGTTTGACAGCATATTGCCGACATGTTACGATACCAACGTGGGCAATGCTCTCAACCCGTGGTAAGTGATCCAGCTGTGGCCTTTAGCCCCCTTGACAACTTCAAAGCTTGCACCGTCTGACATTTTACCATTGTTAAATTGGCCTTCAGCAGAGTTGAGCACAAGAGATAAACTAGAGATAGACACAGAAGGATAAAAGCGCTGCAAGGGAGACACATCTTGCGAGATACAAATCTTCAGCAGATGTAACCTCAGTTGAGAGGAAGCTAAGACTTAGTAGCATCGGGTCACCAGCTAGAAGAAGCAGTGGCTTGTCTAGAAGTTCCAGCTGGAGCAGAAAGACATTTCTACCCGGGTGCTGTCACATGGTGCATTCTTGGACCGTTCTTGGTGCATTTTTAAAGTCACTGAAAACGCATGTGTTTTTGCCGGTTTACCTTGCGTTTGGCTGGTTTGAATCAGTTTCACAGCTGCTTACATTTCAAGAAATGAAGAAAAACGGATTCAAACCAGCCAAACACATTGTAAGCATGCAAAAAACCATGGTAAAAAATCCATCACGTACAGTCAAAGAACGCACCGTGTGACAGCACCCTTACACAGCTACATGCAGTTTATGCTTCTGACGTTATATCATCTCTATTTTCATACACTTCGTTATGGCATTATTAGAAGTGGTTAAGAGAATTTTGGACACAAAACCAAGAGAACGTCCTCAAAGACTGCTGATGACAGAGGTTGTTTGGTTTTATTGGGGACTTAGGACATGAGATGATTGGGTGGTTTTAGGTTCACGACAATATGAGGAGAGTTTACCTCACGACAATGAGAGTTTACCTCACGACAATATAACAATATGTGAAGGTTGCGTTTATGGCCAAATCTGCAGAGAGTGGTTTGATAAAAAAGCCTATATAATACAATGAGGGAGTTTATCATGCCTCACACGCCAGCTTTCTGGCAGACTAGGAGTCCAAAAACACAGCCTCTCCTACTACAAATGCTTTTTCACACATGACTGTACACAGCATTCAGATAGCAGTTCTTAAGAACTTGGCAGAAAAATGGGAAATTGAGGTATTATTTTTTTATTGATTTCTAGATTGTACTAGGCAATGCCACACCCTGGAGAGGATGCGACTGAAAAAAAGAGCTGAAAACACCATTATGGAGACATTGCAAAACCCTTAAAGTGTCATTCTGTATTTTACTTCTGTAGCTTTACAGTCAGTTGAGTAAAAATGTCCACATTTGACTCTATTCAGACCCTATCCTTGAACATGGGGGCAATATGATACAGCTTTTTCTCAAAGTCAGATGTAAGAACAGGATGCCGAACTTGTGACACCTCTATCTGCATATGATGAGGTGATCAGACGGCAATGTGTACAGGAACCCAAAAAATGATTTCATTATTGTTCCAATCACTATTTTCTTCTCTGCCAGAGACGGCTTGTATGACTCAGGAGGATAAACTTTGTGCCAGTCATAAGATCCACAGTACTGGAAAACACAAGTGGAAAGTACAGAAAGAATTTTGGAATGTTTGCAATGTTCAAATTGCAGGAAGACCATATTTTCAAATCTTATATCAGTGAGTGCATGGACATGCATGTGAGAAGAGAAAGAAACAGATGTGCACATCATATAAACTAAGGCTAGACAAATCCTAAAGGCCAGACAGACCCATACATATAGTGCTGGACTAAAGATGGCGGATATGCATGTGGAAATCCACGGTACATTAAAGTAAAAGCTAAGTGGATGAAAAGGAGGATTTCACCAAATTTTTCAGTAAACTACTAGTCCCTTCTAGTAGGGTATGAAATATCTTTTCTAGAATTCCCTCTTATACCGTAAGTGGAATCTCTCTCGTTGCCTGAGATGAATCAAGTTTAGAGGCTGCAGGGAGACTTTCAATTAAACACGCCTATCTTCACTTCTATTGTACCTAGAAATATGCTTTATGTGTTATATTAAAGATGAAAATCTCATCTTTCAGTTTGCTATTTTAGGTTCTCTATACAAAACTTGAGATACAGGCAGTTAAAGACATAGTTGGAAATAAGAGTTACATATTTTTACTGTCTGTATCTCTGATACTATAATTCACAAGCCTTATGTGATCTCAAATGGAAGATCCTGACCTTTAAAATGACACCAAAACAGGTTTTTAGGTACTAAAGAATCAGAGATAGGGTCCTCTGAATTGATACTCCCCATTCAGCCTCTAAACTTGACAGCAAAATCTGACTCTTCTCTGCTCATTTGCACAGTCAAGAATTCACACAAGAAAGAATTCTAGAAAGGACATTTCAGGTAAATCTTAATTCCTACTCTTGGTGAACCTGACACCAATACACCTGATGATGCAGTCATCATACTTTCGGCATGTAGACCTTCTGATTCACAGATAACAAGGTAAGTGACTCAGCTTTTACAAGGAGTCACTGACATAGCAAACTGAGAAAACGGTGACCCAGCAATGCTCCGTCATCCTCTCATAAATAATGAATCAAATTTCCATCCACTAAGTACTCTCTAACCAATTAACCGGCCAGGTATGTGGGAGGGTTTATCCATTGCCTCCTAGTAAACATTCCCAAACGACATCCTACAGTAAGTGCCACCCTTGAATATTCATGTTGGGTAATATGGCTCCAGCTGTTACAAAACGCTCTACAATACAAATCCACACTGAGGTTACCATTGTAGAGGACTCTACAGAACAGATAAATTACGTCTCCTTTAGAGGGCCATAACCATCTGATTTTTACTAAAACTGCCGGTCAACAACTGTGGAAATGCAGTACTTATAAATAAGTAAGCCTCATGCAGGTGAATATAGAGGTCTATTTTACACGGTCACAGTGAGCACAACTTGTCTGGGACCGAGTCTGGGACTCCTATGAATATGGGATGGGTGAGCATTGCTCACCCCTACCATCTCATCCTAGGCCAGTTAGGGTATCTGCAAACGCTGCGGATTATGCACATATTGTGATACAGAAAATCGGCATTGTAAGGCTGTGTTCACATCATGTTTGTCCCATACATGGCGAGGACAGGTCGTGGGGGAACGTATGGCACATACATATCCTCTTGTATGCTTATAAAGTGGGGTAAGTCACTTAGGGGACCCCTACTCCCCACTGAATGCATAAGGACAGTGACATAGCTGGGTCCCCCCTTCTACTGAGCGACGTATCCGCTCAGCATCTGGGGATCCCCGATGCATCCGCTCCCCATAAGCTTCTACGGCCTCCTCTGAGCGTATACGTTGCTCAGCAGAAAGGAGCTGGATGGAAAGACGTAGCTTGCTGCATCTTTCCATCTTGCCTTTTTCAGCAGATGTAACATACAGTGGTCAGACGGAGGCAAAAACTATGCCGCCGTCTGCCAGCACATGTCAACGTGTACGCTCAGCTTTCCCTACATATACAAAAACCGAGAGGCGAGCCCAGCCTTATACGGTAGAACTAAAGTGAATGTGATCATTTTTTTCCCACATGGAAATTGCCAAACACTTATGGTAAGGCGGTGACATCTTGACAACATTGTGCACCAGGTGGTTGCAGTCTATATTAGGGTGGTGTCACACTTGGCGTTTTGAACCCGTTTTTAGTCATGCATTTTCAGTCCAGTAAAAAACGCATGTGTATTTAAAAAAAAAATTAAAAAAAAATAAAATGCATGCGTTTTCAAAAACGCATTCTTAAAAACAGACTAAAAATGGGTTCAAAACGCCACGTTTGATACCACCCTTAGGCTGCGTTCAAATCCAGTTGTTGCCCTCCGTTGTAAGGATACATCAGGTGGATTACAGAGGTGTCCTCACAATGATGGGCTACAGCAGATCCCACTGTATGCTCATATTGTTGGATACCTCTCTCTGGTTCAGTTCTCCCCCACCGAAAGCAGAAGGAAGATTGAACACCGGTAGTGCCTAGGTTGTTTCCCCTGTGATATAACTGTCTGTTGTTTGCGGATCTTGTGTCATCGACATGTTAAGTCCACTCCATTGACTGCAATAAAGATGGGCAAAAATAGGACCTCTGAGTTCTAAAGCTTGGGCGTTCAGCACCCATATGGGGTTGTGAGAACCAGAGCTATGTGTATGAGCCCATAGAAACGACAATAGGTACACACAGACATAACCTAGACCTAAAGATGGACATATGGCCAAGGTACAAAAAATGTTATTATTTTTATACCATATTATTTTTATAAACATATGCTTTTCTATATATGAGCCCTCTTAAATGTGTTAGGTGGTTTCTAAACAACCCTAGCAGATTTCAAATGCAAACTTTTATGTGGTTATCAACTGCACATCTGAATATTCCCTACGCTGATCACAACATATGCTCCTACTGAGATTCCCAGCGCTGAGTAGTACTCCAAGGGAAACCTAGCAGTGCCAGATAAAACGCTTTAAAGGGAAAATTGCAGGATTTGGTTGTTCTAATTAGATGTACATTGAGACATGTAAAAACAACAACTATAGGAAGATTACCACATTTACAGATCAGTGTCCATGCTTGATTTTGATGGAAGATCTATAAAAAAAATTTGGCAGAGTGCAAAAAAGAGAAGAATTTTTTTTCATCCATTACAATAAAAAGAACACTGAGTTGCACAATGTGTTGGCATAATATGTGCCAATTGTACTAAATGTTATAAAATGCTGGATCTAATGCATCATAAGTCACTTGCAGTTGCATCTCGACTTTCTATGCCACCCATTCCATGGAGGGAGTTTTAACCTTTTTTTTTAAAAAAAGTTAGAAACTTTAGAAAAAGTTTTTTTATACCAAATCCAGCACGACTCATTATGTTACAAAGGTTAATAAACCACTGAACATACGCTCTGTTCACATAGTTGATATGCCCCAAGCCCCTAGGTACATCCATTGGGTGCTGAAGGTATCTGTAATGTCAAGGATCATTCATTCACTGCCTGGTTCCAGTCCTGAAGAAGTTATGGAAAAAAAATCCAGAAAATAGTGAGGAGTGTTCCTTATTCTTAAACACAGAATATCAGCGAATGTACTTGGAGCTCAGCCATGCTAATCTCCAGACCCTGTCAATGAGCTAACAAGATGTCAGGAAAGTCACAACCAACACTTCTATAATGTACATGGTGACCACACAGAACCTTTACAAAGATCCTTTATGTAAAGTGGTATCTGACCACAGAGTCCTCGGCACAGCATGTTCTTGTATAAGTGGCCTCTGTGGGGTACCAAATCCTATGCTAGAAGCAATGCTTCCAGGAACAGATCTGAGATGCAGCATGTGTTCAAGGCCACAATTTTGTTTATCAGAGGCAGAGTATGGCCTGTTAGATTACTAGAAGGGCCCAATTACAGATCCAAAATATGTTTATGGTCATTCACTCTTAATCCATTAGTGATCACAACATGTCAATGTGTCTTAATAGAACGGATTGCTGTCAGCACATACCCGGCACAGTGGAAAGTTTGTGTGAGCCCATAGAAATACATAGGGGCTTGTATTAGCCGTTTTAGATATGAGTCCATTGAATTGCTCCTATTATTCCATGGCCTATAACAGGTAGTTGTGCATTTCTAGCTCTTCATCTATTAGGTTAAAAAACGCACAATCATGGTTGGTCTGTGAACGCTAACCATGAGACGACCGGTTCCAGGCACCGAGAACAATGCAGAGGATGGGATTCCTTGCATCATGTGCTATTCATAATATATAAACACTATACTCATAAGCACGTTGTGTTTTTCTAACCTTAGGCCCCTTTACACACAGAAGATTTTTTTCCGCCCACATTCACTTCAGTGGGCACTACAGTCATCCGTATGAATGACCGTTTTTCCCATTGCACTGTGTCAGAGCTTTGTGGCCACACCAAAGCAGTTAGGGCATGTCCTAATCTGCGCCACCCCTGTGCTACGCCCATTTGAGCACAGGGATGTATGCAAGTGTCCTTAGTATTAGACATGGGTATTTTTCATATATTTTAGGCTAGAAGTAATTTTTGCTTTCCCCCTTTCCAACAAATGGATGCAACAGTACTGCAGAGCGGGAAGGGGCTCCAACTAGGATTCGGAGCCATTCACAGGTGTCAGCTGTATATTCAACCATTTAAGCGTCTAAAGGATTTCTAGCTCTAAACACAACCGGACCCCACGTGACGCTTTCATGGGGATCTGATCATTACTATGGAAGACCTGGGGCCGATTCTGGAAGGACCTGAGATTGTAAATGTCAGCCCATGTGTGAGCATGTACTGTACACATCAAAATTGCAATGTATTAGCTTGAACAAGCAATTAGAATTATGAACTAAACATTAAAAAAGGCCCCAAACACACCTTTCCACATAAAAATCTAATACAGGTGTAAAAACAGAAAATCTGTACAATGATTGCATTTTCCATAAATAAACATAACAAAGAATATTGTGGCACAGACAAACTAGTTACCACATAAAGACGTCACATATAATAACTAGGACTTGGTCAGGAAGTTGAAAAGTGGCTTCAGCAGTAAGGTTCGGTTCCCATTCGGTTTTGTAAGTTGTAAGGACACGTCCAAATCCCCCACCACGTGTCCCACTGTATGCATGTACACTGGGATACATCGCCCGTGGACCCCTCCTCCCCATGAATACAGGGAAGGGGGTGTAGAACGGCAGCAAACGACATTTGGCTGCTGCCGATGTAAAGGGTTTCCCCAGTGATGTCACTGTCCTTATATGGACAGTGACATTACCATGCCCCCCTTCTGCTTAGCAATGTAGCCGTGTAGCAGCTGAGGCTTTAGGATACAATATGCCGCATCCGCTTCCCATAGGCTTCCATTGCCTCCGCTGAGCGTATACGTCGCTCAGCAGGACGGAAAGGTGTAGCTTGCTACGTCTTTCCATCCAGCCTTCAGCGGATGTAACGTATAGTGGTCAGACGAAGGTGATGACTATGCTCCACCTGCCAGTATGTTAATGTGTACACTCAGCAAGTATGTCGGGAGCTTTCCCTGAGCATATACAAAAAATAAAATGTAAACCCAGCCTAAGGGACTAAAAAAAAGTTTTCAAAGATAGGGACTGATTTTTATATGGATATAGCTTCCAGTACTGGAGGACACTACAATATTCACCCATTTATTCCCCTTCTGCTCCACACGTTCTTCAAGTCTCTGTATACTTTCTCTGTAGCACGGACCTTGCGTACACCAACATAACCAGTAACTACGTGCATCAGAGCTGCGCTGGATCTAAAGGGTGAGGAATGGATTGCTAAGCATATTCCCTGCCATCAGAAGCATTTTGTTACACTGCCAGACATCCCCTTTAAGTGCTGAGAAATCTGTATTGCTCTATGAATTATACAATTAATTCTGCTGGTGTGAAGATTGAGCCCGAGCAGCTCCCAGCACACAGCAGCCTCTCATCTCCCAGTAGGTGACTATGCTCCCTTGTGCTGATGTAGGAAATCCTACAAAGAAATACTGTACAGCCGCGTGCTCCTGTGCCAGCAAAGCATTTCCTCCACGATGACTGAAGATTTACAGACAGAACTGATCTTATATCCCAGGTGCCTCACAGCCAAAAATAAACTCAGATTGTCTCCCAGATTCAAACCCGTGACTGGGTAAGCACGAAAAATGTGCATGGAGCTGCGCTACTATTTCTATAGACACACAAGGCAGCGATGAGGAGAAAACTGATGTTTCCGGGCTACAATCAGAACGATCCGTACACATGGGCACGTGCCAAGTAGTGCCAATCCAGGTTCCTTAGTGCTTTTAATTCAGGACCAGTGCAGATAGAAAATCCTAAATTACTCCTACAAAGTGCACATTTGTTATAGACTTTGCACAATAAAGTACACACAGTGCATCAATAGGGCTTCACCTAGTACAACAAGTCAGTAGAGATAACAACATACACTAAATATTAATTACATCCCGTTATTTATGGATTTATTGATTTATCCCTAAGTAAAGTGGGTCGAGAATTCACCAGGAAAATCTTTATACCCCCAAGAGGTCTCTGCCAGCAGTTTTCTCCACTCTCCTCATTGAGACGGTCACCAAATGGAGCTCTTTTTGGAAGAAATCTGAGATGTTTTTCAACTAAGGGTGCTACAAGGCGAGTTGAGCCTTTCGCCTCAGACAGCACCCCCTGCAGCATGGTGGGGGGACGACATGGGGGGTGCAGTCACCTGCTACAAAGCAGGTCCTAACACTGATAAAAAAAAAAAATAATACAGTCTTTTCAACTCAAAAGTCAATACAGGTGTAAGACACTGAATGGGCACCATTCTATGTCTCTCCTCAGGCAGCAGAGAGTTTAGGTTTACCCCTGTATTCAACCTCCGGACAACGCCTTTAAAGATTTTGGAAATTGGAAGAAAAAACTAATTTGGCAGCAGCCTATTCCCCTCTTGCTTTTAAGGAAATCTGCACATTGTTCGGAGTAGTCAAGATAGATGACAGCTATGAGAGGTGTGTGTGCAAATAATTTTGTACCCCATGACTTCTGATTATGATTTGCCACAATGATTCCGACCTCCGGTGTATTATACCAATTAATTGCCGCATTCTTACCCGTACACATAGGGCAGTAGGAGGGACATTTTCAGAAGATTAAATCGGTGATTCCTCTCCAACAAACCTCAGGCAAAGGTTATCCAGCCCCAACAGACACTACTGACTACATCACAAGAGACCATCATCATCATCATCATCATCATGTGTTACCATGTTTATGACTATGATACATTGTTATGTACATGGAGGATGTTACACGTCTGATCATCATGCTGCAACTGTGTAACAATGACATGATGATGATGGGAGTACTACTACCGAACTGCTACTCCTGAACTACTACTCCAGCAATCCCTAAAGTAGATGCACACCCCACTAGATGATATTCCAGACCCAGCGTAATAATCCCCCATCCCACACACCCCCAACCAGATTATGTCACCCACCTGGAGGAGAGCTGAGCGCCCGGGCTCCTCCGTGTAGTAGTGATCGCCTTACCTGTCTGTGATCCAGCCTCATGTAATCGCCTTTCCCGGCAGCCGAGTTACAGGAGACTGAGGTAGAGGGGTCTTCTCATCCCTGGGACCCCCACAGGGCGGGTAAGCGGGAGCTGTCAGTGAGCACTCAGCAGCCCCTGCACTTTGTGCGCACGGTCCCCGCTCTGCTGCTGCACATTGAACTTCTTCCCGTACACCCAGGATCGCCACCGAGGCTCCTCCCCCTGCCGTGTGGCTGAGCCCGGGGGCGTGGCCTCCAGACTTGACTGACAGCGAGAGGTATAGAGGTGGAACGCCCCATTCCCGGCACGTGACACGTGGTGTGGCGCGGGCGGTGGTTGGGCAGGTGTAGTGTGGGGTGAGATGGTCGGGGGAGCACAGGTGGGATAAAGTTACAAATAATTCAGTTTTTTGATAAAGTGGTAGAGAGGAGGCAGTGACCCTCCAGGAAAGTATTGTATGAGACAATTAAACCATAATCATGCACTAATATGACATACTGCAATAATATGCTCTACTGTGTGCACCCATGTTATATGACATAATGCAATACTATTCTCTACTGTGTGCACCCATGTTATATGTCATACTGCAATACTATGCTCTGTGTGCACCCATGTTATATGACATACTGCAATACTATGCTCTACTGTGTGCACCCATGTTATATAACATACTGCAATACTGTGCTCTACTGTGTGCACCTATGTTATATGTCATACTGCAATACTATGCTCTACTGTGTGCACCTATGTTATATAACATACTGCAATACTATGCTCCATTGTGTGCACCCATGTTATATGTCATACTGCAATACTATGCTCTGTGTGCACCCATGTTATATGTCATACTGCAATACTATGCTCTACTGTGTGCACCCATGTTATATGACATACTGCAATACTATGCTCTACTGTGTGCACCTATGTTATATAACATACTGCAATACTATGTTCTACTGTGTGCACCCATGTTATATGACATAATGCAATACTATGCTCTACTGTGTGCACCCATGTTATATGACATACTGCAATACTATACTCTACCGTGTGCACCTATGTTATATAACATACTGCAATACTATGCTCTACTGTGTGCACCTATGTTATATAACATACTGCAATACTATGCTCTACTGTGTGCACCTATGTTATATAGCATACTGCAATACTATGCTCTACCGTGTGCACCCATGTTATATAACATATTGCAATACTATGCTCTACCGTGTGCACCCATGTTATGTGTCATACTGCAATACTATGCTCTACTGTGTGCGCCCATGTTATTTGACATACTGCAATACTGTGCTTTACTGTATGCTCCCATGTTATATAACATACTGCAATACCATGCTTTGATGTTACTGAAAATACTCATGCACAACTTTTCTATAGCATACTGCAATTCCGTTAACCGCTGTAACAAAATATTCTTCAATACCATGCGCCGCTGTTACAAAACATACTGCAATACCACGCCCTTAACCATTGTTACAGAAGATACTGCTGTCTGGGTGCGCTCACACGTGGCGTTCGGATTGCGTTTACAATCGCAGCACCGGCTCCCAGGAGTGGGCCTCGGCACCATCGCATATTCATTTCCAAAGAAATTCAAGTGAGCTGTATCCAGCACCTGGGTTCTTGCATTGTTTAAATGCAGGATGCTGGGTGCTGGTTACCGATTGCATGTGTTTCCATACAGCGGTGCATAGTATTGCAGTATCTTCTGCCAAGTGTGGTCGCACCCTTACAAAACATACTGCAATACTCTGCTGTTACAAAACATACTACAATACTTTGCATCGCAGTTACAAAACCTACATTCACCACTGTTGCATAACATACTATAATGCCATCAACTGCTGTTATAAAACATACTGCAATACTATGCACAGCTGTTATAAAACATACTGCAATACTATGCTATGCTGTAACAAAACATACTACAATACTTTGCATCGCAGTTAAAAAACCTGCATTCAAAACCTATATTACCATCAACCGCTGTCACAAAACATACAGCAATGCTATGCACCGGTGTTACAAAACATACTGCAGAACCATGCACCACTGTTATATGACGTGTGAAAAAAATTACTATTCATAATTTTTTTAATAACTTATTCAAGCCCCCTATGTTTTGCAGTATATGTTCCAGTGACTCATATGCTAAAAATAGAATTATCTGATGGGGCACAGTAAAGGGGCTTATTCAGACCCTCTCCTAAAGTGCACAACGAACCCCTATTCCACTGATGGCAAACCTTTTAGAGACTGAGTGCCCAAACTACAACCAAAAGCCACATATTTTTCACAAAGTGCCAAATGCAAATCTAAAGTAACTTAATTGCTCCCTGTTGTGTCACAGATTCAAACGTATTGACGTCCTGAAGACACCAATACAGGAGAAAGATGGATTAGGATTATTTGGATTATTATTGTAGCTTCCCCCTAAGGTCCCGTTAACAGGATGAATCACAGGCCCTGAGAAGGGGCATCAATTATAATCCAGCTTTGTCCACACCTCCTTGCTCCTCCTGTACTTCAAGTCACTTTAAAATAGTGCTGAAAATGACACGTTTTGGGCTGCCTGTGACTGCAGGAGGAGCCGTCCTGAATGGTGACTTTTGTGCTGGGTGATGGCCTGGGTGCCCACAGAGAGGGTTCCGAGTGCCACTTCTGGTACCCGTGCCATAGGTTTGCCACCACTGCCCTATTCCTTACAATTTTGTACTGTTCCGCCTATAAATTAAAGGGATATTAACAGGGAGAACTAAATTATAGGAAGAAGCAGGTTAGAATACAATTGGTTTAACACTAGACGTGCCAGTTTAAATCTACTTTTGAAGGCAAATTTATGTTGAGATAATGGTCCTCTATTGTAAAAGGCTTCTTCATTCTATAATTTAGTTCTCCCTGTTGAAAACAAATAATGTATACAGGACATTTGATAATGTATAGCAAATACCGGTAATATCTGTTGAAGGTAACTTATCACTTCCCCTTTCCCTCCGGAAAACCATTGTCATTCTCCACATTCTCAAATCCAACCTCCTATTCTCACTGAGAGGAGCAAGTAAATATTGTGCTTGCACGGTCAGCAGCTAATACTTGACATGTGCAGATGACAGTGAAGATAGGCCACCCGGCACCACAATCTGCGTATTCACATGGCCTGATAGGTAGCCTGGTAGGTTGCTATGCAGTCAGATGCGCAACTCACTAGTTGCTGTTCTTTGTATGTTCTTTTATTTATTTGGATGTGGAGGATGATGAGTGTTTTCCAGCAGATGATGGGGTAACACTAAAATAGCTAGAATGTAAAAAAATATTAAATAGATTTAGTTTTAAGTAAAAAAAATTCCCAACAAAAGAAAATGACAAAATAAGAATTAGAATAAGAATATTTATCCTAAAAAACGCTGCAAAGATCTATCTGTCTATGGTAAAGTTTCGGTAAAGCTCCCAGTATTGATGAGTCACATGACGTCCAGCAGCAGGACTCTGGACATTCTGTGAAATCCTGTGTCCTGATGGCTTCCATCAGATAGATGGGGCCATGCGGTCATTAGGGTATGAATGCCCCCTCCTTCATATCCACTCCACCAGTAGAGGTTGGAAGGCCATGCCAACAATATCCGTACACCCCTCCAGTCATTGAAATGGGAGGGGTTATGACAAATGAGATGTGTGCATACAGTAATGACTGCATGGCCCCCTCCAATCACTGGAAGCCAGCAGACCTGGGATGTCATAGGAAGCCCAGAATCCTGCTGCCGACGGCTCACATGACTCACTAGTCCTGACATCTTTACAGAAACATTACCAGGAGGAGAACTATACTCGTGACCCTATCAGTATCTTGTACTTACCTTAATAAACTTTTGGTATAATCCCTTCATTAACTATGTCAATGGCTAATTGATAGTTAATTTGGAGTTACCGTAGTTGCAGTAAACAGGCACAAGCACTTAACATTGTACAGTACTTTACATCATTGGTCAATTGGTCTTACAATCAGAATAGAATCCTGGAAAACATACCCCAAATGATAGGTCATCAATAGTAAAATCCTGGGCAAGAACTCTTAAATCCTAGATAACAGACTCTTACCCTGCACAGTATTGGCTCCACCAACTTTGCTCATTTTAACTTAACATACAGCTTCGTTCCACTAAGGAAGGATCCCAGGGTAAATTAATGTCAACCTGAGTTGTCTTGACATTCTAGTACGCACAGATCCTTGTGGATTTTGGTAGTTTACTGCAGTGAGGAAAAAACTAAGTCAATACAGACGGTCCCCTACTTAAGAACACTCGACTTACATACGACCCCTAGTTACAAACGGACCTCTGGATATTGGTAATTTATTGTGCTTTAGTCCTAGGCTACAACAAACAGCCATAACAGTTATCAAATGTGTCTGTAATGAAGCTTTAGTGTTAATATTGATTCTTATGACAACCCAACAGTTTTAAAATCCAATTGTCAAAGAGGCCAAAGAAGTTCTTGCTGGGATTACACTGATAAAATATACAGTTCCGACTTGCATACAAATTCAACTTAAGAACAAACCTGCAGACCCTATCTTGTATGTAACCCGAGGACTGCCTGTACAGTCAATCTGGTACCATGAAATGGAAATGATAGGTGTAGTGTTATTGGGTGAGCAAAGCACCTTCACACCCAAACTCCAAAGAGAACCATATCATGAGAACTTCTAAAAGGGAATAAGATCTCTAGACATCAAGTGTAACAGCAAAAGTCCAACTCAAAACTCTGTTTATGTGTTCAATATTAGAAAGGTAAACTAAAGAACAGAATAAAACATTGTGGTAGGACACTTTGAAAGGAGCTGCACCTGCCCAAAGTCAACATTACCACCCATCCAAGCTTTACCACAGTACACCTGGTTGTTAAATAGGTGCAATGAATAAAGGTGGTAGAGGTGAAGCACAAAATGAATGAGCATGACCTAAATAGGTCGTTGTACACAAGGCAGGGTTGGCTCCAGGTTTCATTAGGCCCCTGGGAGACAGAGCCTTAGTGGGCCACTTTGCAGTGAACTAACGTGGCGGCGTTAAAAATTCAGAAACTTTTATAATACCAAACAGCTGTCTCATGGTTATTTTATATAAAGCCCCTCTCACCCCCTATAGATTTATTAGACACAGCCCTAATCAACACATGGATTCCTTATGTACAGCGTTATGTGGGCCCCCCGGCAGCTATGGGCCCCGGCACCTGCCTAGGTATGCCCAGTGCTGGCACCGGCCCTGACACGAGGCATCCCAGAAGTATTGACAGATTGAAACATATCTACAGAGAGGAACACTCCCTCCCTTATTCTTCAATATCGTACAAATCGAATACATTTATATTTTGGTGGGAGCATTTGAGTGGCAGTATATCGCAGATCAAATCGCCTATGTTGGTATGTTAATCCGACAAGATACATGATTTGCAGTATATTTTACAAAGTGTAATATTGTGTTATTCTGGAAATAAAAGTAACATGGAACCAGTATTCCATGAACTTCATATCCAAGGAATTAGTCAGAGATTAGTTTTGTGTACAAAGGTTAAGATTATCTCATATATTATGCAAGGGCTTCCATTTACTGGCAGGAGCCATACTACGGAGTTGATAAACCAGTTGGCAGTTTTGCGTTTTGAGGGTACTACTTCCTGACCTAACTCCTGATCCATGAAGTGCAAAGAGCAATTATATCTAAAACAGTATTTTTCTTATATTTCTTATATTTGCCTATAGAAGAATTTCCTTTGTTTTCTCCAGATAAACAGCACTCCTCCTATCTATTGACTGTCAGGTATTGTATGTTTTATACAGTATAAGGCTACATTCACACGAACGTATGGAGGACGTATATACGGCCGACGTATATACGGCCAATATACACTCACCGGCCACTTTATTAGGTACACCATGCTAGTAACGGGTTGGACCCCCTTTTGCCTTCAGAACTGCCTCAATTCTTCGTGGCATAGATTCAACAAGGTGCTGGAAGCTCCTCAGAGATTTTGGTCCATATTGACATGATGGCATCACACAGTTGCCGCAGATTTGTCGGCTGCACATCCATGATGCGAATCTCCCGTTACACCACATCCCAAAGATGCTCTATTGGATTGAGATCTGGTGACTGTGGAGGCCATTTGAGTACAGTGACCTCATTGTCATGTTCAAGAAACCAGTCTGAGATGATTCCAGCTTTATGACATGGTGCATTATCCTGCTGAAAGTAGCCATCAGATGTTGGGTACATTGTGGTCATAAAGGGATGGACATGGTCAGCAACAATACTCAGGTAGGCTGTGGCGTTGCAACGATGCTCAATTGGTACCAAGGGGCCCAAAGAGTCCCAAGAAAATATTCCCCACACCATGACACCACCACCACCAGCCTGAACCGTTGATACAAGGCAGGATGGATCCATGCTTTCATGTTGTTGACGCCAAATTCTGACCCTACCATCCGAATGTCGCAGCAGAAATCGAGACTCATCAGACCAGGCAACGTTTTTCCAATCTTCTACTGTCCAATTTCGATGAGCTTGTGCAAATTGTAGCCTCAGTTTCCTGTTCTTACCTGAAAGGAGTGGCACCCAATGTGGTCTTCTGCTGTTGTAGCCCATCTGCCTCAAAGTTCGACGTACTGTGCGTTCAGAGATGCTCTTCTGCCTACCTTGGTTGTAACGGGTGGCGATTTGAGTCACTGTTGCCTTTCTATCAGCTCGAACCAGTCTGCCCATTCTCCTCTGACCTCTAACATCAACAAAGAATTTCCGCCCACAGAACTGCCGCTCACTGGATGTTTTTTCTTTTTCGGACCATTCTCTGTAAACCCTAGAGATGGTTGTGCGTGAAAATCCCAGTAGATCATCAGTTTCTGAAATACTCAGACCAGCCCTTCTGGCACCAACAACCATGCCACGTTCAAAGGCACTCAAATCACCTTTCTTCCCCATACTGATGCTCGGTTTGAACTGCAGGAGATTGTCTTGACCATGTCTACATGCCTAAATGCCGCCATGTGATTGGCTGATTAGAAATTAAGTGTTAACGAGCAGTTGGACAGGTGTACCTAATAAAGTGGCCGGTGAGTGTACGTCCCCCATACACTGCTATGGGCGCACGGCACCCTACGGGAGCGGTACGGTGCAGCACACGTGCGGCACCGTACCGTTCCATACCCGGGAAAAAGATAGGACATGTCCTATCTTTTCCCGTAATACGGCACCGTGCGCCATAGGTTACTATGGAGAGGGGCGGGGGTGAGCTGCGCTCACCTCCTCCTCCTCTCCCCGTACACTGCCGTTGCCCGCTACGGTACGGTACGGGCGGGCAACGGCAGTGTGAATATAGCCTAAAGGCTACATTCACACGACCGTATGATTTCTCCAGTCCTGATTTTTCCAGGCCGTATGAGCCCGTATATATGTGACGTTTTTCATCCGTATGCAGCACGTATTTAACCGTATTTTATACATGCCCATAGACTTTTAGGGCATACAGAACTGAAATACGGGAGAAAATAGGACATGCTCTAGATTTTTATACGGCCAGTATACGGTACGTACACTCCAGTGTCAAAAACGGCAATATAAATGGTTGGACGTATTGTCCATTGAAATGAATGTGGCCGTATGTAACCCGTAAAAAAACGGTACGTATACGGCCGTTTTCATACGTCCTTGTGAATGTAGCCTAAGGCTACATTCACACTACAATATGGGGGACGTATATACGGCCGACGTATATACGGCCGATATACGTCCCCATACACTTCTATGGGCTCATGGCCCTGTACGGGAGCGGTGTGGTGCAGCACACGTGCGGCATCGTACCGCTCCGTAGCCCGGGGAAAGATAGGACATGTCCGTGCGCCATTAATTCCTATGGAGAGGAATTCCTCCTCTCCCCGCGCTGCCGTGTGCCCGCCGTACTACGGTGCGGCGGGCTCACGGCAGTGTGAATTTAGCCATGACCCTTAGCTAGGAATTACAAAGGGCATTTGTGACAACTACCATAGCCAGTGCATTACCCAAGATATTGGGTCTTATTTACTAAGGTTCGTCGGACTTTGCACCGTTTTTGGGATATGCACGGCTTGAACAAGTATTTTAAAGGTGCCTGCACTGGGATTGTGTCGCACCCGATCGTTTTTTGGCGCCGTTGGACGATCCGACTGATTCGGACTGAATCATTATTTATTTAACTTTCAAATTGAGTCGCAAGACTCACTTACATGCACCAAGTAGAAGAATGTGAACTCCGTGGGACCTGAGCGGAAAAGTGACACATGCACGATATCGGGCGCAAAAGGAATCGCAGCACAGTGCATGATCATCAGACAATGCACTTTCCGTGAACTCCGCGGGACCGGGTAAGTAAATGTGCCCCCATGTGTTCTCTTTGCATTGCATTCTCTTCTGTGACTTGTTGCTAAATGAATGACTTTTCATTTCAATTGGATGTGGACTTATGGTAAAAGTATGGCTGAACACAACAAGTGTGTGCTGAGGTCTCTAATGTTCTACCTGCTGCGGAAAGGACATAGCAGCGCTTTAAGCTCAGCAATAAAACAATATTAATTGCCTTATTTAAAATAGCTCTGTTTAATCAGCCAGAAGCAGGAGTGCTGGGACATTAAATGGTCTCCGATTCCATTACCTAAAGACTTATGTTGCCATTTAGTAAATAAAAGCTAACTCATTATCATGACCATTAAGGTTTTACCCTGTAAAGGCCTTCGAGAGATCTGAGACGATGGCCAATGACTTACAGCCTTTGGACACAAGCTACTTCACACGCCGCGTTTTCCTTGCATTTTGAAGTGCTTGGCAAGCCGCGTGGGTGGTACTTGGCAAGGTTGTATATACGTTTCCATGTAAACACATGCAGTTGGTAATTAAACAATGCTCAGTACCGATCGTATGCGTTTCTACGGAGGCGCATATATGATCAGGCCCAGCACTGCCCATGGGGGTTTGCCTTGAATTTTAAAATGCAAGGCAAACACCACATGTGAACGCAGCTGTAGAAATAGTACATGCTCTGAGTTTTGCAGCTTGGACAGTCAGCTCACAAATGGAGCTGTGGAATCCACAGTGGACATGAGTCCGTAGAAGTGAATTTGTCCTTGTGATATCCATTGACTTAAGGGAAAGCACATGGATTAGAACATCATTCGTACTCTTAATAAGGAAAGTTCCTGACATAAGTTGAGTGTATCTTTAGACATATACTGGCTGACATAGGAAAAAGGCTTGGTTTGCACTATATACATTGGATCTGCAGGAGACACAGGGTGGAAAGATTCAGCAAGCTTCATATATCATAAACATACATGCTCAGCAGATGCCGTAATAACCGATAAGGAACAGTATTGTATCCGTGCCCGGCCTCCGAGTACACTCAGTACTCAGAGTATCCCAGTCATGTAACTGTCCATATAAGTATAGTTACGTCACTGGAGAGACACCCTGAACCTCACAAGTAGCCAGTGATATTCACTCCTCCTCCCCACTGAAAGGAAATAGGATTATGTATCCCAGTTTATGGGATAAGTCCTATCGCACCGTTGTAAGCATATGTCGGGTATTGCATTTTTTTCATCACTGCATTTCATATTTTTTTTCCCAGCTCCTTAGTACGTTGCTACTAAAAAGTACAAATTGTCCTGCAGAAAACAAGACCTCATACAGCAATGTAAATGGTAAAATATTAAAGGAATGGTTTTTAGAATGTGATGATTAAAAACGCAAAAATGAAAAGACATCTTAGGGTAAATGGATGTGTTTCTGAGTGCACATGAATACATTGATGCCAAGCCTTTTCACCAGTTGAAGGTCACTGCATTATGTGTATTCATTTTTTCAGTAGCAGGGGAACCGTACTGAGGAAAACACGTTGTGTTTCTTGTTATTTCTGCATTTATTAACATCTGTGGAGCACAATATAAATGGAATTTGCTTGAAGAAATTGGACATTCTTTGTGGTGTTTGTTGCACCCTGGAGTTTTTGTGGGAGCTAACGGATTTAACGTTCTTTCTCAAAATTCTATATTATCGAAGATTGCAACATTTAATATGTTTCATATGGTCCATAAAATATCACCCACTCCTTTTGTCATTGGCAGGTTTCAGATACAAACATTTGTGAGTGGATTGTTCGCACCCTACAACCTCTAGCAAAGCAGTTTTCTTCTTGCATTAAGAACCCCAGGTATTTGTTAGTATTTGTTATAAAAAATTGATTGCATGCTACTTGTCACATGAAAAGTTGAGCCATTGTACACCTCAATTAGGCATCTGGAATTCAGGATGTCTGCTATTTTTTCTGCATATCAAATATAGTCAGGAATTTTAGAAATTTTACTGTAAAGGTTACCGTAAATACTCAAGTATAAGCCGAGATTTTCAGCACAAAAATTATGCTGAAAAACCCTAAGTCTATAAAAATTAACACTGTACTCACCTTTCCGACGCCCCCAGCAGGTCCTCTTCTTGCTTTGGATGTTACAGTGGCTCTTCTTCAGGCAAGCGGCTGACATCATTGTGTGTTCCAGTCGTGCCTTGGAACCCTAGGGGTAGCCATAGGGACCAAAGAGGACCCGAAGAGGTACCGGAGCATCTGAAGCAAGTAGAGAACCTGCGGGGGACATCGAAAAGGTGATACTCGAGTATATACAGTATATTCATTCACAATGTCTTCCTGTTCAGGGAGACCTCCTACCTACTTCTACATGGGAGAGTTATGAGGGCATCTTGTGTTCCCTATTAGTTGATTATTTTTCTGGGTTTGATGAAGCCAGTTTTTGGGGGTGCCATGTTAAAAGGTTTGGGCACAAATCAGAAACTTTACTAGGGTAAGTACAATAACCTATTAGGGTTACTCATATTATACTTACCCTGATGGACTTTCCCTCTCTGGCCTCTGGAGCCAGAGGGTTACATGACCCACTGGCGAGATGCGTGGCCATAATATGAGCTAGAAGTGAGGGGCCACAATATTTGCTTATTCTCACAGAATGTTATATATATTGATGTCAAAAAGCATTGCGCGGCCGCTGTCAGTGCAGCCGCATCGGAGAGAGCCGGCAGCGATTGCACTATTTATGCCCTGCTGCCGGCTATTTTTACAGGTTCCCGCAGACAGGGGCTTAGAGGGGGAGTGTCACCCTCATGAATAAGGCCGACTGCGGTGCACAGGATACGAGCATCCGACCTCTTATTTGGTAACTGGTGGAGCCCGCATCTTAATGATGTGTGTGTTTAAAGTGTTTTTTTCACAAAGACAAGTAGGATACTTCACAGGATCGGGCCTAACTTGCTGATCAGTGGGGGTCTCAGTGCTGAGACCCCCACAGATCGTGAAAACGAGGGGTCCGACTGACTAATGAAGCAGATGGCAGCGCATGATCATTCTTATCCATTATTATCTATGGAGCTGAAAGAGATCATGCACAGCCATCTGCTCCATTAGTCTGAGGAGCGGCGAGGGGTTGGTCGGATCCCACGTTTTTAAAATCTGTGGGGGTCTCGGCACTGATACCCTCACTGATCAGCAAGTTAGGCCTTATCCCGTGGATAGGGCCTAACTTGTCTTTGTGGGAAAACCCCTTTAAGTGTATTCAGTGTTACAGAACATTCCTCACAGAGCCATTAATAACCGCATTGATATTTTGCTACTCAATACTTAATAAATTAAGATCAGGGGATTTTGACCACCTACACTTCAGAAAGAGCAGAGTAAGTAAACTTTAGTTTTAGTTATTTACCCCAGCTGGAGACCAGAGGGAGGTGGGGTCCATGATCCCTAGAAACTTCATGTAATGATGCAAAATAATAAAAGCATGGGATAATATTGTATTCATTTGTGTAAACAGTATAAAGTAGTAGAACTCCAAATGCAATTGGAAAAAATATATCCTATATAATCTATGGTTCATTTCCACTTTTGCATAGTGTATATAATATTTTTTACATAAAATAGATAATTACACAGCTTGACAAAGATGATGTCAAGAAACTGTTGGAGCTCCAAACCTTTTAGATTTTGTTGTCAGGGATTTAGTACACAACTTCTCCAGACAATAACTGATTGAGATGTTAGCTACATGTAACCTTGGCACATACTTTCATAATGGCAATAGCAGATAGGTATGTCTTCATTTTTCTAGTCAAACTTTCAATACCCGCCAGGAGGTAGGAAATACCTCTCCCCAGGGAGCAGGAATTTAGCCAAAGCTATTATTGCAGGAAGCACTGAATAGAATGTATCTGTATACACTTTCTGCTGTTAATTTTTCTATTAAGCCTCGGTTTTCCCCACTTTGCTACATTACAGTCTTATTCTTGAATATATAATATATATAATTTTCTCTTAATTTCTCTTTATCATTTTTATTTCAAATTAAGACTATGAGAGATAAGCTTTGAGATAAGAAAATGCAGCGACGGGGCAATCATACACCGGCACACGATAAATATGCCCTATGTGTATGTATATAATATATGTGTGCAAATTTGATATGTATATACTATGTGTGTATATGATGTGTATGTGTGTATAAATGTATGGATGTGTACATAATGTTTGTGTATATGCTTTCTAAATATGTGTATACTCTGTATAAATGTATAAATTAATGCATAAATGTGTGTGTATGAATGTATACATGTGTGTGTATGAGTGTAGAATTGTGTGTGTGATCAGGGGATCACATACACACATATATAAATATATATATGTAAATATATATATAAATATAATGAGTTTATAAATGAGTTTTTAAATATGTATATTTTTTAGAGGAAAGGGGAGCACATGTAGAATATTGCTATGAGGTCCACCCTCTCCTAGTTACATCCCTGTTATCAGCAGTGTGGCAGGTGTTGTCTTATTTATAATTGAATAAAGATACCTCCATTTCCACAGCAAACATTAGAGAACATTGGGGGAATTTATCATTGGGGTTTTTATCTCTGTTTGGCGTTGTTTTGGCGCATTTGTGGTGCAAAAGCTGTTTGGTGCAAATTTACGCCAGTCCCCACCCTGATCTATGTTGCGACTTTCGTTGGGGTTTTTGCGACTTTTCATTCGACAGCATAAGACAATGCCAGCAGATTTATCAAGGGCCAGAGCTACGTTGATGAAACTGACTGCACCGCAGCTTCAAAGATAGACACAGAACTGTCATAAGGAGCCGCTGTAATGATAAATTCCCCCATTATATATATTTGCTGTATTAACTTGTCTTATGATTTCCAGTGGAATCGCATCTTCCTTCCAAGGTTGTTTTGCATATATTTTGTTTTGTGATATATAATACATTATTCATGTATTGAAATTTAATGCAATATTTGCTTTCTGAACCTATTTCGAGCCAAATGAAAAATTCCTGACAAACCATCAGCGCCACCTCATTCTGAGTCCACAAATTGCTCACATAAATGCAGCGTCCACGGTCTAGCAGCTGTTAGATGTTATTAATACGACTAAACGCCAATTGTTTTATTTATGTTTTGACTCATTAGGAATTACAAGGTGTCTCTCATATGTTTATCAGTACAATACAAGGCTACAGATTCCCTGTAGTTAATATCAATGCAGTACAAAGCTAACTTTAGTAGGCCGTAGGAGACTGGAGGGTTGGTTTGAGTGCTACTTGATATATCTAGAGATGTGGACTATGCTAAAGCTTTTATGGGGGGCTGTGACTGAGCTGTTTCTAGGGAGCCGTTTCTGAATGGACCATTTTGGGTGTTGTGTAACAAAGTAATTGCATGGAGGTTGTGGAAAGTATGGTAATTGTACTGACCATAGAAAAAAGATAATGGGGATATTTATCAGGACTACAGCACAACTTTAGTTGCATAGAAGCCCTGAAATAATTGCAAATGCTAGCTTATTGATAGCACTCACAGTTATTTTCGAGTGGCGGGGCGTGAAAAGGGGAGGCGTGGCTGGCTGAACGGCAGCACTTGGGCGTTCCTGCCCCTGCATCTGTGAAGTCACTGGCAGGGCCTGGCCTAAAAGTAAACGCTGCGCAGGAACCTGCTGGACACATTAAGAGGCCGGATAAATAACCCCCAACATGTTTACTATCCATACATCCGCCCACTGCTGACCTGCACTGAACATCTGACAATCTACTACATGGCCCACATGGCTTATAATATTTAAATAATATATAACAATGCAGTGCATTATATTCTACATTTACATAGTCTGCTTCAAAGATCTTGTTGTTTAATATCTGGCCTGTAAGCTTACATTAACTGTCATAATCATTCATCCTGCCCCGAGGAGCTTACAATCTAGAGAAAAGAATCCTCCCTGTGAAAATAAGCGATCAAGAGATAAGTGGCACCTTGGTGTTCCACCCTCACCTGTAGAGAGGATTTCTGCCAATAATATCAATCTCCAGCCATCTTAATCATGGACTAGCTGATTAGACCAAGATGCCGAAAAATGACCATAAATCCCACTGAGGGGGAAGGGATAGAGGGAAAGAATTGGAGAGATGAATGGAGGGAAGGAAGGGAAAGAGAGTAAGGAGGAAGAGATAAGGAAGAAGAGAAGAAGGTAAGGGAAGTAGGTAGGGAAGGGATGGGAAGGTATTAAGAATGAGATCAGAAGGAAAGGGACAAAGGGAAGGAGGGAAGAGTGTGAGAAAGAGAAGTGATGGAGGAATGGAGGAAAAAAAAGGAATGAAGGGAAATAAGTGAAAAGGGAAGGGAGTAAGAAGATGGAGAGATAAGATGGGGGACAGAAAATGAGCAAAGGGAGAAAAGTTAAGTGAGGGAAGGAGATAGAGGACAAGGGAAGATAGAGTGGTGGGAAAGAAAGGAAAGGGACTGAGAATAACAGATGTGTGATCAATGTGTCAGTAAGGCGATTGTAGTCTAATCAGGTGTGTAATGTGTCATCGATCGTGTGAATACAGAATTCCCCAAGGTCTGGCATCGACCATACAGCAGAGGAAACTTGGGGCCACATCCTGCATTTAGGCTCGAGGATCTCTGGGATGTCTTTGGCCCCTGGAGTATGGACAAGAATCCACTGGCCAAGAATCACTTGTTCCCACTTCCTTAGCTAGAGATTGACTTTAATGCTTATAATCTATTACACAATTTGGGATAAGATGAGCAGCCATGCCATTACCTTCTCATACCTGCCTGCACCTAAGTGCTTACAGCCTAAAGGAAGATGTTAGTTCTTTCGAAATAAATTCCACAGAGTGTGAAGACAATCTGTTGCAATATCTATATATACACATCACACATAGAGAACAGAAGATCATGGTACCCTATATTCTTATAGCATAACATCAGAAGCAGCAGCATGAAGGACATCATAGAGCAGTCTACCTGATTCATAAAATTTACTTATTGGAACCATCAGCATCTCATTTGTCTGTCGGTCTCCCTCTCTTCTTCTATCCCTCTCCATAGAATTGGCTGGAATACTCTCTGGAAACCGAGTTGCCATAATGGTTCATAAAATGAGAAGCTATGTGAATTGCTGCCACTTCAAGTTCTTTTTTCCAACCAAAAAATAGCGACTGTTCCTTTATAATCTGGAATATAATCTGCTGGAAGAAGTCACGTGATCCCTCTAGACAAGCGGGTAACACAGAAGATACATTACTAAAGAGCCTTTTTTGTTACGCACATTCCCCAATTTAGATTTTTGCACTGAAAACCACTTGAAAAGAATTAAAAACATTTGAAAAATCACATCTTGGTCTAAACTGTTATTATCATGGAGGCTGTAATGCAGACTAATTGGAGCCTTACACTGCAGACAAGAATATGAGATTATACTGTGGCTATAGACTGAATTATGTTGTAGCGAAATCCTGACACGTTCTTAAAATATTAATGACTATGAGTCATCCAAACAAAAAAACAAGTAAGCGATTACTTGTGCTCATGGGGACTTTATGAGACATCCACAGTCTATGAACAATATGTAAGTGGGAATATAGCTGCCCCTCAAAAAACAACACAAAAAAGGGTTGCTTTTTATATGTGTGCAGCAACCCCCCTTAGTTATGATCATTCCAGCAGCAGCCCTTCTTATTTATATACTGACTAGTGGTATCCAACTGTATCATACTGTATCATACAGCAGCATCTCCTCATTCATGAAATGTCTAGCAGTCTCCACTTACTTATGATAATAATAATAAATAATGCTAATAATTCTTTATTTATATAGCGCACACAGATTACGCAGCGCTGCACAAAGCATGGCACATTAGTCCCTGTGGGGCTCACAATCTAAACAACCTACCAGTATGATATGTCCAGCAGCGACTTTCCCTCACTAAAGAAATGTGCAGCAGCCTTCCTTCACTAATGAAATGTTCTACAGCCTCTCCTCATTCATGAAATGTCCAGCAGCAGCCTCACTTCTGTACTAAAACATACAGCAGTCCTCCTTTACGAATTTAATGTTCAGCAGCCTCCCCTTATTAATGAAATGTTCAGCAGCCTCTCTTCCATAATTAAATGTTTTGTAGCCTCCCCTCATTCATGAAATGTCCAGCAGCAGCCTCCCTTCTGTACTGAAATATACAGTAGTCCTCCTTCTCAAATGTAATGTTCAGTAGCCTCCCCTTATTAATAAAATGTTCAGCAGCCTCCCCTTATTAATTAAATGTCCAGCAGCCTCCCCTCACTGATCAAATGTCCAGCAGCTTGTCTTCATTAATGAAACATCTAGCAGCCTCCATTCAGTAATGAAATATCCAGCAGCAGCCTGCTTTTTGTTAATGAATGACCACTATTCTCAAGTAATGAAATGTGCAGCAGCTTCCCCTCAGTAATGAAATTCAGTACTTACATCCAGCTCTCCCTGCAAGCTTGCTTTTCTCACTTTGCTTACATTTGTGCATTCTGCCCGCACATACTGTATGCTTGGTGATTGCGCTGTGTGGTGATGTCATAGAGTGGGCTCAGGCATATTGAACAGTCTTCGGCTGTGCCGCTCTAGCAATAAATTGTCATTGCTCCCCTGGCTGTGGAGGGTTAAGGACAAAGTTTTACTTATGAAGTTTATAGATTGAATGAGGGCCACCTTTTCATGAGCATATAGTCTTCCTTTCAAACTCCATGCAAACTCTGCTTATTTAAGGCAGAAATGGAGGCATATTTTTCCTATTCCCACCGTGGAAAATGTATTTGTATATTCCTTACCCCAATCACCCCAGCGAATCATGCCTAGTCTTCAAGACTGGATTCCTTCCCGACTTACGTCCGTGGCCTCTCACCTATTCAGTATTGACATGGATCAATGCTGTCTACAGTTGAGAGTCTATCCCTTTTGGAAAAGAATGACTGATTATCCCATTTCACTAGACTTGAAAGACAGGCATTGATATAGAGGGTAAAGCCTCCTTTAAGATAGCTGAAGTTTAGGTTACCTGCCAAGGACATCTACACAACCTTTAATGGAATGATGGGAGGGGGTGTGTGCAGAGTAATGATCCAACAGACACCAGCAGGACATAGGACAACACAGGAAGTCAGAGTCCTGCTGCCAGCGGGTCATGAGTCCCATGGCTGCTACGGAAAGGAGAGAAAGTTTACCAGGGTGAGTACAATACGGCTACAGTTTCACATTGTTAAATTTTCTTACTGAGGGCCAGTGCTTTTAAAGTTTGGGACGAAGGCAAACGTATGGATATTGCCAAGTAATTTTTTTTTTTTTTTGTGGGAAGCTAATTTATGTATTCCCACATATAATTCTCATAGCCGTAAATCTTTCCTAGTTCAGTTTTCGTCATACATATTTAATGATGTCTCTTTTGAAATAGTTATGAGGGAATGGCAAGGAAAAAAAAGGGAACATTTCCAATGCTTCAAGTAAAATATAAAAGAAGTTCTTTATTCATCTAGAGTACAGCGTTTCTGCTTCTTTCATAGAGCCTGGGCACAGAGGATAGTGTGCATGCTGAATGAACAAAGGTACCGGAGGTGGTTAATATGGGCACTTTTAAAATGCGCCAAAAAGGCATCAAAAACCGAGATGCAACGCATCTTGTGAACGCGCCCTCAGCTGCAATCACACGTTGTAGTTGTATTGAATTTCTCTCTGTGTTTTGCATTGTTTACATGCAAAACATGTGGTGCTTGGTTAGAAATGCAATCCAACCGGAACGGGTGACCGTAGCCTCAATCATATATGAGGGGTCAGAAGGCTAAACCCTTCCTGGAACAATAAAATAAATATCAACCCCCAAATAACATTTCTTTTTCCCAATTCAAATATGTATTTCGGAATGACCCAGACCAAAGCGCTCAATCCAGAATTTTTTTTTTTTTTTTTTTTTTTTACCGTAGATGGTACATTTGCATCTCTTTTTTTTCCAACCCTCAGCTTTGAAATGTGGTAGATTATGTCATAGATCTAAATAATGTAGAAGCCACATGTTTTATTTCCCTTCTGCACATGATGAGCACATTTATAGACGCATCCTTACATTTTCTTTCAGGTCAGTGATTAGTTACGGTTATTTGGGAGAGAAAAGTCTATTCCAACCTCCAACCACATGAAAATTGTATGGACGGCATACAAATAATTACCCACACTGACCTCTGGTGGACAAAAATCAAATTGCAATGTAAAAATTGAGATGCCCGGTGTAGATTGCACATGCATCAGCAGGGTCTTATTTGCATTTGTTTAAAATCTCTGTAGTTTTTATACTTGCATTGCTCTTATCTTAATGTTGTGTATGTAAAATTCTTATTGATTGTACATCGCCATGGAATTAATGCTGCACAGTTGTTTACATACACTATATAAAAGGACACATATGCATGTTTTTTTTTATTGTGACATGAAATCAGAATCATGGTGTGGTCACACGTTGCGTTTAACGAATGCGTTTAAAAATTGCAACAGCTTTAGAGAGTTTTGCCTAATTAAACAGCTGTTAACACTTGCGTTTACAAAACACAACTGTTAGCGCATGTGTTAACGTTTGTGTTAACATTGTGATAACAATGTTTTGTAAATGCAAGTGTTAATAGCTGTTAAACCCCTTAACGCTCTGCGCCGTAGCTCTACGGCTCAGAGGTGCAGGGAATGTATGAAGAGGGTTGAGTCCGCTTCATACAATGGTGGGGGTTGTTGCATATTGCAGCAAACCCCCACCGCTAATAACCTTTCCGTTGCCACCGGCAAAGTCACCGGCGGCATTTAAAAGACGTAGGCGCCACCATCTTTATTCCGATCGTCACTCCCCCGAACGTCATCAGCGGGGGTGGCGATCGGCTGCCATGGTAGCCTCGGGTCTTCGTTTGACCCGAGGCTACATGGATTCTGCAGATTCGTTACAAAGAGTCAGTGGCTCATTGTAATGAATGACCTGCAAAAATGCCATATATTGCAATAAAGAAGTATTGCAGTATATGGTAGGAACGATCTGACCATCTAGGGTTAATGTACCCTAGATGGTCTAAGACAGTGATGTCTAACTTTTTGGAGCCTGAGTGCCCAAACTTCAACCAAAGCCACTTATTTTTTGCAAAGTGCCAGCACAGCAATTTAAGCAGTAATTTATTTCTCCTTGTTCTTTGACAACTTTCAATCGTCCTGCCTCCTAAAGACACCAATGCAGTTGAAAAGAGGAGGGCAAATTCGCCTATCATTGTAGGAAGATTCTGTAGGAAGATTCTTTGAGTCCTGTGTGGTGAACTTCATGCTGGGTTGATGGCCTGAGTGCCCACAGCGAGGGCTCCAAGTGCCGCCTCTGGCACCAGTGCCATAGTTTCGCCACCACTTGTCTAAGAAATATTGAAAGAAAAAAAGTTTAAAAAATAAAAAAAATTAATAAAATATTAAAAATTCAAATCACCCCCTTTCCCTAGAACTGATATAAAACATAATAAACAGTAAAAATCACATATTAGGTATCGCCGCGTCACAAAATGCCCGATCTATCAAAATATTAAAACGGTTACGGCAGGCGGTGACCTCTGAGAAGGGAAATGGCGCCCAATTGTCCGAAATGCGACTTTTACACCTTTTTACATCACATAAAAAATGGAATAAAAAGTGATCAAAATGTCGCACAGACCTCAAAATGGTAGCAGTGAAAACATCGCCTCATTTAGCAAAAAATGACACCTTACACAGCTCCGTACCCCAAAGTATGAAAAAGTTATTAGCATCAGAATATGGCAAAAAAAAATGTTCTTTTTTGTACACATTGGTTTAATTTTTGAAAATGTATTAAAACGCAATAAAACCTATATAAATTTGGTATCACTGCGATCATACCGAACCAAAAAATAAAGCTGAGGTGTTATTTGGAGCGCACAGTCAAAGTCATAAAAACTGAGCCCACAAGAACGTGCGTTTTTTATTTTCAATTTTTCCACATTTGGAATTTTTTTCCAGCTTCAGAGTACACGGCATGTTAAAATAAATAACATTAGGGGAAAGTAAAATGTGAGAAATGAGCGGAAAAAACCTGCGTCCTTAAGGGGTTAATTAGGCCAAACTCTCTACAGCTGTTGCAATACAGTTTTAAATGCATGCCTTAAACGCAATGTGTGACCGCACCCTAAAGCTTTCCTATTTAAGGTTAAATGGTTAAGAATTAAGATTACTAAAATGGTTTTGTTTGCCAAATGCCGTAATAATGAGGCATTATTAGTAATTTCTGCAAAGTCAAAAGTTAACATATTAAAGTTAACATGTATGATTTAATATCTTTGAAAAGCTTCTGGTTTATTGGCAACATCTGTGTTAATTAGAGACACACATGCGGATGCATTTGAAGGCACAGCTGAAACACACTGGGGGACATTTACTATGGCGTTTCCACCAGTTTTGTGGCGCTCTCACCACATGTTCTGCTCTCAGACCTATTTATTAGCTGGCGGCGCCAGAAAAAATGACTTTTTCCGTCTGCTCCGACTCTTCTCCGAAAAGGGGCGTGGTTTTGGCGGAGTGGAAACTCAGACGCAATTAATATGTGTCACAGCCATTTTTGGGCGCTGTAAACTGGCGGAAAGTAGACCAAAAGAAAACTGGTCTAGCAGGGACTGTTGGACACATTTCTGGTGCTCGGGACAGATTTTGGTCCCAGGGACAGAAAATGGTCTCGGCGCCAGAAATGTCTCTGCACAGCTCCACAATATTAAATGTGTATCTTCTTTCCGAGAGCAGGTCGGTAACAAAGCCAACGCAGACACCAACACTTTAAGTAAATGTCCCCCACTGTTTCTTTGTAACATGCACCCAAAGTTGCATGGCTGCACTAGCAGTGCATCAGCAGTCTACCTGAGAAGTCATGAAAGTTGGCAAGTATAATGATAACATTAGGAACGCAGGCCTTAGCGGTACGTGTGACCGTGGCCCCAAACTTTACTGTCACGATCAGGGCAGTTTTAAAGTTTTAAGGTCATTTAACCAAGAGGGTGAACCTAAAAATGTCATAATATACACCACAGCTGCTGCAGAACACAATACACACCTTATTTGCTGCAGAACCTTATAATACACATCTCAACTGCTGCAGAACATCATAATACACACCTCAGCTGCTACAGAGCATCATAATACACACCTCATCTGTTGCGGAACTTCACAATACACACCTCAGCTAATGCAGAATCTCATAATTCACAACTTTGCTGCTGCAGAACTTCATAATACACACCTCGTCTGTTGCGGAACTTCATAATAAACACCTGACCCAGAACCTCATAATACACACTGTAGCTATGGAATTGTCAAAAAGTTCATATTTTGAATTCTGTTGTGCAAATCCACCACATGTAATTGATGCAGTTAGACAGCCCAGATGTTATCTTGCATCCACACTGCACAGTGAAGTAGCACATGAGAGCAGGAGAAATATAGGTGCCGCAACTGAAATGTAAGGCACACCAAATTGGATACAATTAACCCCTATGGGACTCGGCCTCTTTTGGCCTAAAGGACAGGGCCCCATTTTTCAAATCTGGCCTGTGTCACTATAAGTGGTTATAGCGTGGGAACGCTATGAGATATCCAGGGAGTTTTGTTTTCTTGTGACACATTGTACTTCAAATTAGTTTAAAAATTTGGATAAAATCTTTGTGTTTAGTTATGAAAAAAACTAAATTTGGCAAAAATTTGGAAAAATTCTTTATTTTCAACGTTCTAAATTCTCTACTTTTGATGCAGATAGTCAAAGCACTCAAATATATTCATAACTTACATTTCCCAAATGTCTGCTTTATGTTGGATGTTTTTTTAAGATTCCACATATTTTACTAGAATGTTATGAGGCTCAGAATTTAGGTGCCATTTTCACATCTTTTGTAAAATCACCAAAACCTGTATTTAGATGGACCTGCTCAACTTCTAATTGACTGTGAGAGGCCTAAATAATAGCTAGACTCATAAATTACCCCATTATGGAAACTACACCCCTCAATGTATGAAAAACCACTTTTAAGAAGTTTGTTAACCCTTTATGTGTTTTATAGGGGTTAAAACAAAATGGAGGTGCAGTCTGCAAATTGTAATATTTTTTCACAGTACACTCATTTTGGGTGGAAAATTAAACATTTACAATGGATTAAATGAAAAAAGGCTCCACAAAGTGTGATACCCAATTTCTCCTGAGTACACTGATACCCCATGTGTGGTGGTGACCTGCTGTATGGGCGCACGGCCGGGCATAGAAGGGAAGGAGGCGCCATCCAGATCAGATTTGCTATGTCACATTGCACAGGCTATCATTTTTTTCTTTTTTTTTTATTGTGGACCTATAGGGGCTTATTTCTTTTGCCACATGAGATGCACTTTTCTGGTACGTAATTTTGGGGCATCTATAGCTAATTGGTGAGATTTAATTATCTCTTTGTTGGTGGAGGAAATGAAAATCATCAATTTTTAGGAAAATTTTTATGTGGTTTTTTTTGGCCGTTAACCATACCATAAAAATAGTATTTTATTTTTATTCTATGGGCCGCCACGATTACGAAAATACTTCATTTATATATATTTTTTATTTTTTCCCATTTTTACTGAATAAAAAGTAATTTGGCAAAATTGTTGTTAATTTCAGCATCACCGTCTTTCATGTGCAGAACTTTTTTATTTTTCACCTCACAAATCTGGTTAGGGGCTTATTTTTTGCGAGAATGATTCTTCTTTTTAGTGGTCTTATTTTAGATTGCGTAACTTTTTAAAATCACTTTTTAGAGCATTTTTTAAAGGGCATTACCGTATATTCCGGCGTATAAGACGACCTGGTGTATAAGACGACCCCCCTACTTTCCTGTTTAAAATATAGAGTTTAAGATATATTCGCCGTATAAGACTACCCCTTTTCCAACGCATACAAAACACAGGTAAAAATTTAACATGGTCCTTTTTTAAATGTAAATTCTTATGACATGCAGGTATATAGCAGGAAAACTGTCGCTCATAAACATAAGGCACACAACAACAACATTACCATTAAAGCACAGCCCCGAGTAGTATACAGCACAGCCCCGAGTAGTATACAGCACAGCCCCCGGTAGTATACAGCACAGCCCCCGGTAGTATACAGCAAAGCCCCCGGTAGTATACAGCACAGCCCCCGGTAGTATACAGCACAGCCCCCAGTAGTATACAGCACTGCCCCCGGTAGTATACAGCACAGCCCCCGGTAGTATACAGCACAGCCCCCAGTAGTATACAGCACTGCCCCCGGTAGTATACAGCACTGCCCCCAGTAGTATACAGCACTGCCCCCAGTAGTATACAGCACAGCCCCCAGTAGTATACAGCACTGCCCCCAGTAGTATACAGCCCAGCATTAAAAAAAAAAAAAAACTTATATACTCACCCTCCGGTGGCCCCGATGTGCTGCGCTGCTCCCCCGATGTCCGCGCTGTGCTGTCTTCAGTGTTCCACGCCGTCTTCTTTCTTCTGCCGGGCGCCGCCATTGATCTTCCCCGGCAGGCGCCTAGTATGACGCGCCGCTGCTGACGTCATACTAGGCGCCGCCCCGGGGAAAAGCATGGCGGCGCCCAGCAGAAGAAAGAAGACGGCCCGGAAGACTGAAGACAGCACAGCGCGGACATCGGGGCCACCGGAGGGTGAGTATGCGCCCCGATGTGCAAATACTCGCGATCGGTGCTAGCACCGATCGCGGGTGTTACCGGTAAGCCTTTGCTGCAATATGCAGCAAAGACTTACCCGCTATGGAGAGGGCTCAGCCCGTGAGCCCTCTCCATGCACCGGGACCGCCGCCGTATAAGACGATTACCGGCGTATAAGACGACCCCAGAGAAGACAGAAGATTTTTCTGTCTTCAAAAGTCGTCTTATACGCCGGAATATACGGTAATAAAAAATCATCTTTTTTTCAAAGAGTTTTTTGAGGTTGTTTTTTACGGGGTCACTTTGCGGATCTAATAACGATTCTGTTTTATTATGCAGATTGATACGGACGCAGGGATACCAAACATGTGGGGGTTTTGTGTATTTTATTCAATTGTACTGAATAAAAACTAATTTGGAGAAAATCTTATTCATTTTAGCATCACCATCTTTTCATATGCATAACTTTTTTATTTTTCGGCTGACAAATCTGGTTAGGGGCTTATTTTTTGCGAGAACAGTTGTTCTTTTTAGTGGGTTTATTTTAGAGTGCATAAAATTTTTTAAATCACTTTTTAGAGCATTTTTTTATAGGGTATTAATTAAAAATTATTTTTTGGAACGTTTTTTGCGTTTTTTTTCCTCCGGGCGTTTACCGTGCGGGTCCAGTAACGATTCTGTTTTATTATACAGTTGTTAAGGATGCGGCAATACCAAATATGTGGGGGTTTTTTGTGTTTTTATGTTTTTTATACTTTATTAAGTGTTTTTATGGGAAAGTGACATTTTAGGGGCTTATATTTTTATGTATTTATTTTTTATTTATTGTAATGTGTAGTGTTAAGTGTTTTTGCATGTTTTTACTTATACATACTTGAACTTAAACCAGCGATGCTCTGATCGCTAGTTCAAGTTCAATACACTGCTCTACAATATTATTTTATGCGCATGCTCAGACAGTTTACAGTCAGACTCGGAAGGGGTCTGACTGGCAGGGATACCGGGCAGCTCCGGGGCACATGCCTGTCCTCGGAGCTGCCCAGAAGAGGATCGGATTCCCCGGTAAGCGGCATGGGGGATCCGATCCATAGGGGGGAAGACCCCGTGTAAGGGGTTAACTCCGATCGCGGGTGTTACAGCACGCTGTCAGCTGTACTAGACAGCTGACAGCCGCTGCTTCTGGTACCGGCTCTGTTCGCGAGTCGGTGCCAGAAGCAGGACGTTATAGTGTGTCCTGGTGCGCTAAGTATCTAGCCACCGGGACGTGCTATAACGTCCTGGTGCGCCTAGGGGTTAAAGAGCAGAACTAAGAACTACTGGGGGTTTGTGGGGAAGGAGAAAAGTGACAAGTTCCCTTTAAATACCTATAGAACTTGATGGAAACATATAAATAACACAGTTATATACTTCTCAAATAAACAAAGTTCCTTAAATACTTTATGTAAATAAATCACTTGCTCAATAAAAAAATACAGAATCAAACATACAGAAACTTACAAAAATGTTTATTTAAACAAATATATGTATCAAATGTGCAGCCAAATACATGCAGACAGATGTTATAGATGTGACCCTGTCAGGTTCCAACTCTTTTCTATGGAGGAATCCGCTCTTCTCCTCACTTACATTTGAGCTGATTCATATACACTCACCGGCCACTTTATTAGGTACACCATGCTAGTAACGGGTTGGACCCCCTTTTGCCTTCAGAACTGCCTCAATTCTTCGTGGCATAGATTCAACAGCATTCCTCAGAGATTTTGGTCCATATTGACATGATGGCATCACACAGTTGCCGCAGATTTGTCGGCTGCACATCCATGATGCGAATCTCCCGTTTCACCACATCCCAAAGATGCTCTATTGGATTGAGATCTGGTGACTGTGGAGGCCATTTGAGTACAGTGACCTCATTGTCATGTTCAAGAAACCAGTCTGAGATGATTCCAGCTTTATGACATGGCGCATTATGCTGCTGAAAGTAGCCATCAGATGTTGGGTACATTTGGACATGGTCAGCAACAATACTCAGGTAGGCTGTGGCGTTGCAACGATGCTCAATTGGTACCAAGGGGCCCAAAGAGTGCCAAGAAAATATTCCCCACACCATGACACCACCACCAGCAGCCTGAAGCGTTGATACAAGGCAGGATGGATCTATGCTTTCATGTTGTTGACGCCAAATTCTGACCCTACCATCCGAATGTCGCAGCAGAAATCGAGACTCATCAGACCAGGCAATGTTTTTCCAATCTTCTACTGTCCAATTTCGATGAGCTTGTGCAAATAGTAGCCTCAGTTTCCTGTTCTTAGCTGAAAGGAGTGGCACCCCGTGTGGTCTTCTGCTGTTGTAGCCCATCTGCCTCAAAGTTTGACGTACTGTGCGTTCAGAGATGCTCTTCTGCCTACCTTGGTTGTAACGGGTGGCAATTTGAGTCACTGTTGTCACTGGATGTTTTTTCTTTTTCGGACCATTCTCTGTAAACCCTAGAGATGGTTGTGCGTGAAAATCCCAGTAGATCAGCAGTTTCTGAAATACTCAGACCAGCCCTTCTGGCACCAACAACCATGCCACGTTCAAAGGCACTCAAATCACCTTTCTTCCCCATACTGATGCTCGGTTTGCAGGAGATTGTCTTGACCATGTCTACATGCATTGAGTTGCCGCCATGTGATTGGCTGATTAGAAATTAAGTGTTAACGAGCAGTTGGACAGGTGTACCTAATAGAGTGGCCGGTGAGTGTATGTAGTCTATAAACCAGCACACATCCACGCATGCAGGAAGACATACATACCGGCAGATACATATGCAGGAACACATATATACAGACACACATGCAGGCACAGATACATGCACACACACATATGAATGAAGCCAAGCATAAATGCAGGCGGGCAAACACAGATACATGCCTGCAGAGATATTATCCATAACTATCAACCGTCCCAGAATCCAACGTGATAGTCCCAGATTCTGGGCTCTCGTCCAGCGGGACGTATGGCCCAGGACATCAACTTGTCATCTGGTTGCCGATAGAGTTGGATGAAATTAAAGCATACTGAGACTTACTCATGGACACTGCAGATCTTGCTTCTTTATGAACTGTTTTATGTTCTTTAAAAACAATTGCTTTTTATTGTATTTACAAATTTTGTCAACTGTTCCTACATAAATAATTCAATCATATTTTGTAACTAAAATGTTTCATTTTCAAAAGTAGATACTTCCAAATTAGAAAAAAAATTGCTGCAGTTATTGCATTGAACACTAGATGTCAGGACAACAGGCTATAATACTATAGGCCAGTGACTGAACCATTTAGAGGCCAAGTGTTCAAACTACAGTACAGCTAAAATCCCAATTATTTTTCCATCTTGCAGACACCAATACTGAGAGGAAAGAGGGGAAATTTGGATAAACATTGTAGCTTTCCATCAGGATACCTTAAACAGGAAGAATCACGTGGAAGGTGCCCGAGGGATAATCCAATCCTGTCCACACCTGCTGCAGTCCCAGGAAGTCCTAATGGCACAATGCTGTACCTCGGCTACCCAGGACTTTAGAAGGATGCCTTGAGTCACCTAACCTGTCAAACTCTGCTTAGGCGATTGCCTAGGTGCCCACAGAGATGGCTTCGAGTACCAAGGGTTCACCACCACTGCTATAAGCCCGTTACAGCCATTTAAAAGAGGACCTTTCAGGGTCATTAGGGACACTAAAATGCCTACTAGTCCTTATGGATGGGTGGTTGGAGTCTCCCTTCCCTCTATGCCTTGTATACTTACTACTTCTCTACACACATGCAATGAAGCCAGATGTAGTCCTCCAGCTTCATTGAATTACTGCACAGAAAGCACAAGAGATGAGGCACATAGGACCCACCTCCATGTATAAAGTATATATATATATATATATATATATATATCTTTTTTTTTTAATAGGGCCCAGGGAGGTTTGGACTGGTGCCACACGTAGCGCTTTGTCTGCGCTTGCAAACGCAGACAAAGTCGTGCCCACCGGGGCGGGCCTCGGGCCGATCGCATCAGCGTTTCTATTAACGCAAAACACCGGCTCCTCGTTCCCGATCACAGGTGTGACTTTGTTTGCAAGCGCAGATAAAGCACTACGTGTGGCACCAGTCAAAGTATTCTGACATGTCCTCTCACATGGTGGTGAAGAACTTTGTACTCTTTACCCCATGGCAATAGACAGGAATGTTTCATAAAGAACTTATTTGCAGGCACCCATTATGTTCTTGCATGAAGACACAACAGCCTCCAAGGACATCAGGCTAGAAACCATCTGGCATTGAACTGTGATATAACCTGCACCAGGGTCTGGCACAGGCTACAGTTAATGCGCAGGCAGCCCACTCAAAGGCCAACCCTGGGATCCAAGGGTTTGGAGTCAATTCCTGGCCTTTCAGTCCCAGACATTCTAATACCCTGACCTACATGTTGAACAATTATAGCCCTGTCTCATTCATGTGCAATCATCTTCTCTAGCTCTCATTCACAAGACAACAGGTGTCAGTACAAAACATTGTAGATAATTAGTATGTAAAACATATACAAATGTAAATTGATGCTTTAGAGAAAAAGACAACCGCTTTGACGAGAATAAGGTTTTTATTAGTGGAGCCAAATTTTAGTATGTTTGAGTTTCTGGTCATCCTCAGATACTTAGAACAAATTAGAGCCAAATTCATTTCAATAATTTCCCTATAGACTTTACATTCGCTGGCTGATGAGACACAATCTAAAATATGCCTGGACAGTACAAATAAAAAAAATATATATAAAATTTTAAAAGCATCTCATCGCAAGCAACCCATCCCTGAAATAAATAAGGCAGCAGGTCCAGTTAAGAGGAGGTCGCACTCTTCAGATATGCTATCAAGTCTTCTTTCTCAGCCTTCTTCTTGATACCAGCAAAGATCATCTTTGTGCCAGGGATGTACTTTTTGGGGTTATCTAGGTATTCCATAAGGGTGGTTTCATTCCAGACAATACCTGTAGATAACACATTTATTAATGCAGGTTCAGGAGACATGGAGTAGCAGAGAACTATTACTGCCTCTATATAAACACAATGAATGAACACAAACTTTTTGACCATGTTTAAAGGGTTTTCTTCCTCTTCTGACCATGGGTTGAGTGTGGTATTAAAGCCCAGCTTCACTAATCTCTATACAACTGAGCTGCAATACCAGCACAAAACATGGACAGGTTTAGCACAGTTTTTTAAATAGAGACAAAAGAGCCATGTTTGAGCCTGATGACAACCCCTTTAACTATATAACCCAACAACTTGGAGAAGTTGCAAGTAGGTAGTGTTTAAAAAAAAAAAAAAAAACCTTAATCAAGAGGTCTTACTAATTATAGGCAGTTACACAGATTATACAGTAGCAAATTCTTTTAATTAATAACAGTAGGTTTAAGAGGAGAAAAACTCCCCTGATCCCATTGTGATGCTGCAAGGGTCCCGATGATTTGGACTTATTTCTACTCCCTCAACCAATCAGACAAAAGGGATGGTAGGAAGCCAAATATAAAACCAAGGAGTCCCTAGGTCTCCTACAGGTATATGAAGCCATTGTTAAATACATTTGGAGCATTCTATGCACACACTAAAGAGCAAAGAGTGTGAACAGAGTCCAAAAGGATTTTGAAAGAAGGCATTGGATGCTCAAGTCTCTAGCCCTAAGACCACTTACCCTTATTCTTATTAGCATCAGTGTAACTAAAGCCTTCTGCTTGACCAGTCTTGCGTCCAATCAGTCCGTGCAGGTTGGGCCCAGTCTTGTGCTTGCCCCCTTTCTCAACTGTGTGGCACTGAGAGCATTTCTGGACAAAGACCTTCTTTCCCTTCTCAACGTCTCCCATTTTGACTCAGATCCTGAAATAGACAAAAAGCAGAAGGTTACAGAAGCCATCAGCTGCCTGCACCACAGTGCACTGCCCAAAATAAAACTATAGATGGGAGGAAACCACAGCACCTGGTCCTCCAGGAGCTACACACCAGATGACCCTTATGACCTTCCTGAGGGTCAATGGTCACAGCATAGCAGGCCGGACACAAATAAGTGCCCAAAGCTCCCAGCAGTAAATAACTGAGCAGTAACTGTAAGATGTGCAGTATCACATATACAAGGAGGAGCAGTATCATCTATATACAAGTTACTGGAGATGAACGGATTTCACTATAAAAACTACCCACAGAAATAACATCACATAGCAGACATGTAAGGTCATATGGTATCACATACACCGCACTCCGGTGTGACCCAGCAATGACCAGCCCTGCAAAAGCCAAGGTCAGCGCAAAACACAGAATATAGAATTATAAATGAATAAGCACAGTAATGGAGACAAGTCACCAACATGATGGCGGCGGCCACATCTTACCTACAGCCGGTGCACTGACCTCCGCTGCTCTGAACTGCTTCGCGCTCCGATCGCTCTACACCCAAGGACACGCTGTACCAAGCCTTTGTAACCGGTGTCCGCGCAACGCAACTTACGTTAAACGAGTGACGTAGAAGAAAAGACCGCCCTGAACGTGCTCTTCTCATCCAATCCGATCAGAGAGTTTCGCTTCTGGGGCGGTGACTTTACTGTAGCAGGGTAGGTTGAGCACGACGTGGCTGAAGGAGAGTCACAGAGCCCCGCCCACTTGTGAAGTTACGAAAGCGATGCCGGCTAGTAGTGACGCAAGCAAGGGCAGGAGGCGGGGCTAATGCGTGTTCTGAGGAAGCGCTGATGCGGGTGACTGTGAGAACGTCCTCAGGAGGAGCGGACTGCGCATGTGCACGATGCCTGATACACATTCCTCTATAAAGTGTCTGCTTCTTAAGACGCGTTTTCAGTGTTTTACATTTTGCACTTTTAAAAGTTTTAATGCAAAAAAAATGAAATGGAAGTAAAATAAAATAAAATAATGGAAGGAAAATCTCACGGGAAGAAAGTCATGAAAAATGTTTGTTCCCATTAGTGATGTGTAACAACCTGCCCCTAAATGGCGACCCCCAACCCTTTCTGTGTAGCTATTCAGATGCTGCAGCAGCCGGGGGCTGTATTGTGTGATAATGTGGCAGAGGACAGAGGGGGATGGCTGATACCAGGGGCGGACTGGGAATTTAAAGTGGCCCTGGAAAAATCTGTTAAAGTGGCCCCATTCTGTGGGTGGGGTCAAAACAAGTAGGCGTGGCCATGTGATGTGGGTGGAGTTACTAAACTGCATACAAACTGTTTATAGAAGGTCTAAATCAACTTGTACAGCACAGAGAAAGAAACTCATATATATATGCCTCCCTTATACAGGAATAATGCTTCTATTTTTAAGAGAACACAACTTAATACTAAAATACCTTCTCCGATAACCAAGAATATAACTACTATAATACTGCCTCCTATGTACAAGAATATAACTACTATAATACTGCCTCCTATGTACAAGAATATAACTACTATAATACTGCCTCCTATGTACAAGAATATAACTACTATAATACTGCCCTCTATGTACAAGAATATAACTACTATAATACTGCCCCCTATGTACAAGAATATAACTACTATAATACTGCCCCCTATGTACAGGAATATAACTACTATAATACTGCCCCCTATGTACAAGAATATAACTGCTATAATACTGCCCCCTATGTACAAGAATATAACTACTATAATACTGCCCCCTATGTACAAGAATATAACTACTATAATACTGCCCCCTATGTACATGAATATAACTACTATAATACTGCCCCCTATGTACAGGAATATAACTACTATAATACTGCCCCCTATGTACAGGAATATAACTACTATAATACTGCCCCCTATGTACAAGAATATTACTACTATAATACTGCCCCCTATGTACAGGAATATAACTACTATAATACTGCCCCCTATGTACAGGAATATAACTATTCTAGACTATAAACTACTATACAACACAGCTACATACAGCCGCCTTGCCCCCAGTAACCCATGTAACATACACCGCAGCCTGCACCAGCCACGCAGTCCCATGTAACATCCACCGCAGCCACACCAGCCATACAGTCCCATGTAACATACCCACCAGCCATACAGTCCCATGTAACATACCCAACAGCCATACAGTCCCATGTAACATACCCAACAGCCATACAGTCCCATGCAACATACCCACCAGCCATACAGTCCCATGTAACATACCCACCAGCCACACGGTCCCATGTAACATACCCACCAGCCACACGGTCCCATGTAACATCCCCACCAGCCACACGGTCCCATGTAACATCCCCACCAGCCACACGGTCCCATGTAACATCCCCACCAGCCACACGGTCCCATGTAACATACCCACCAGCCATACGGTCCCATGTAACATACCCACCAGCCATACGGTCCCATGTAACATACCCACCAGCCATACGGTCCCATGTAACATACCCACCAGCCATACAGTCCCATGTAACATACCCACAAGCCATACGGTCCCATGTAACATACCCACCAGCCATACAGTCCCATGTAACATCCCCACCAGCCACACAGTCCCATGTATACAGGCACTTACCTGTAAGCTCTTTTCTCATTGTCAAAGCTGGTCTTCATCCTGCACTTAGAGAAGGCTTCTTCTTGAGATCCAGGGAAGAGGGGGGGGGGGCTATCAGGGGGAGGGGGGGTGATCGCGGGGGGGGGGGGGGGGGCGCGATCGCGGGGGGGGGGGGCGATCTCGGGGGGGGGGGGGGCTGTGTGGTCTCTGTGAGCTGACTGTTTCTAGCTGGAAGAGATGCCGGCCCGCGCGGGGGAAGTCACGATGCGTGTCACGTGACACAGGCATCAGTGAACACAAGCACAGCAGGGGGAAGTCCCTGCAGCGCTGCGCCCGGCCTCCAGTTCCTACGGTCTTCAGGGTGAGTTCATGTTTTTGTTTTTTTTCTTCACCGGCCCCACCAGTGTCAGACCGGCCCCGGACCGGCACCAAACGAGTCGGCCCACCGGGATTTTTCCCGGTGGGTCTAATGGCCAGTCCGCCCCTGGCTGATACCATGGAGATCACATTTGTAGGGAGCTGAGCCAAGTGAATCCAGCTCCATGATATCACTAGTCCTCAGGGATAGAAATTCATGGCTTTCTCAGGCTGAATTCACATGTGGCAGTTTTTGCATTATGAAAGACCCTTCCTTATTTATTAAATGAAATTAATAAATAGTAGTAAACATGGTAGCGGCTAAAAAGCTACAAAATAACACATCCACAGAAACGCCACAAGGTTGAATAGGGTTGTACTCAGTTTGTATGATCGCCTGCCTGTTCTCACCTATTAGTGAGAACAGGACCCCCTTCTCTGGATTTCTGGGGGTACCAGTGTACAAGCCCTTTAAAACTCACTGTCCTCAGGGGTTACTGTCCTAGGTGATGCCAGGGATTCGCACATTGCATTCAGTATGTTGAAGCTGCATTATATTTTCCCCTATAAATAAGGGAAGAATGACAAGTGTGTAAGGCCGCGGTCACACGTACCACGGCCTAACTCTAGGGGCAGCTGAATGTGAACAGAGCTTTCCATTCATCTTCAGTATTTTGTTTCCATAGAGATGTAATAATTTGATTGTGGGAACGCTGGATGCTCATCAGTAAGGCCGGTGACACATGTGGCGTTTTTGTCGAGATTTCTAACACATTGAAAATGAATGCGTTTTTCAAATGTTTGCTTTTTTAAAAACACAATGTTAGATGTGCGCTAATTGCATACGGCTGAGCCTTCTTCATACAGAGATGGGCTTTGCTGCATATTGCAGCAAAGACCCATCGCTGACACCCGCGGTCGGTGCTTGCACCGATCGCAGGTGTTAACCTCTTCTTTGCCCTCGGCACCGCCATGTTACTTCTGAATGTCGCTCCCCTGAACGTCATGGGGGAATGGCGATCGGTTGCCATGACAGCCTGGGGTCTTCGTCTGACCCGAGGCTGAATGGTTTCTGCATATTCATTACAAAGAGCTAGTAAGGTATACTATGCAAAAACACCATATACTGTAATGCAGTAGTATTGCAGTGTATGGTAGGAACAATCTGACCATCTAGGGTTAATGTACCCTAAAGGGTATAAGAAATAGTGAAAAAAAAGTTTAAACAATGTAAAAAATTTATAAAAAATTCAAATCACCCCCCTTTCCCTAGAACTGATATAAAATATGATAAAAAATAGGTATCGGCGCATCCCAAAATGCCCGATCTATCAAAATGTAAAAATGGTTATAACCGGCTGTGACCTTCGAAATGGTAAATGGCGCCCAAATGTCCAAAATGCGACTTTTACACCTTTTTACATGGCATAAAAAATGTAATGAAAAGTGATCAAAATGTCGCACAGTCTTCAAGATGGTAGCAATGAAAACGTCGGCTCATTTAGCAAAAAATTACTCATAACACAGCTCCGTGCACCAAAGTATGAAAAAGTTATCATCATCAGAAGATGGCAACATTTTTTTTTCCTTTTTGTACACATTTGTTTAATTTTTGAAAATGTATTAAAACACAATAAAACCTGTATAAATGTGGTATCACTGCGATCGTACCGAACCAAAGAATACAGTAGAGGTGTTATTTGGGGCGCAGAGTGAATGTCATAAAAACTGAGCCCACAAGAATGTGACTCACGGGAAAGAAAATTTGTTATGCGAAAAATAAGCTCTCACAGAGCTCTGTACACGGAAAAATGAAAAAGTTATGGATTTTTGAAGACGGAGAGCAAGAAATGAGCGAAAATACCCTGCGTCCTTAAGGCGTTAAAACGTGCTGCTTCGCCCTTAGAAACCGGACAACAATATGTAAAACATCAAAACTAAAGATTCAGTACATAAAGTCCTACACTGAATACCTAATATAAAAGGCTCCAGTGTACAGTCATGTTAGACTATATAATTCTTAACAATCCCAAACTCCCAAAAATGTTTTTAACATGTAGTTAATCCCTTATATGTGCTAAAGTAACTTAATCATGTTCTTTATCAGGTTTGTAAATCTGCCCTTCAATAGTCCAAACCCTGGTTGTGTTTTCCCACCATTGTTTTGATGATGTCACTTCCTGGTTTGATTGTGTAACCTCGATTGTTTGTAAACTGTACATGTTCATGTCTTTGCTACGTACCTGTACACCTGCACTGTAATGCATAGTGCTGATACAAATTACCATTTTTATCTATGACATCGATGCAGCGCCTTGTTACATGCAGTTCACAATGTATTGCCTCACAGAGATGTGAAATTAGCCTTACACTTCTCAAATGTGTTATGTTTAATTGTGATTATGGACAATTGTGATTATTGGACACTTTTATTTTGTCTGGAGTTAAAATTATAAAATATACCTGTTCTGACTTACATACAAATTCAACTTAAGAACAAACCTAAATGTATGTAACCTGGGGACTGCCTGTACTACTGCGTAGTGAAATGGGATTGTTTCATACAGCACAAATGTGCAAAAACCTCAACATCTCGTCATATCCCATGTAAAGCAAATGTGTGTCTAGAGTAAAGGTCGGATATTTGTCTACTTCTACTTTGAAATCAGTAAAAGTATTTTTTGTGATAAGGCATTGTCAATTTTATGTACTTTATTGACAAAATCATATTTCCTTGTTTTTCCACCTTCATCTTTTGTTGAACAGATTAAAAGGCCAAAGGCTAAATAAATGAGTTTTTTTCTCTTTTTCCCTGATAATAATTTCTTACATTACATCACCCTTAAGACTGGAGACTTGATGACTAATGCAAGACAGACACAACAGTGCAATCAATATAGCCGGTATTATAGAGAGACAGGTGAATGAAATAAGCCAGCTCTGTATTGTTTGGGATGTGTGCATGTGTATGTGAAACATCACCCACCGGGGCCTAGCCTTTTTCTTGGTGGCCTGGAGGCAGCCGGGGCCCAGAATACCGGAGTGGCTGGCTAGTGCGGCCTGGCAGGTCTCCATCAGGTAGTGTGGGCAAGTAATATGGAGGGAGAGGCTGAGGCACTGGTTCTCCCTGGTGCAACCCCTGAGGTGTCTGTAGGATGAGTCCCTGGTTGATGGATGGGGAAGCCCTTGGTGGTAAGCAGCCTGATCCATGGATGAGACAGAGGCAACATTGTGCATATCAACTTACAGTTCTTTTCTGAACAGCAGGCAACGGCCAAACGGTAACAGCGCATTCTTAAGTAAGAGTCATGGAGAGCCGGTCCACAGGAAGATTACATGCAGCCTGATAGTAGATGCAGGCCGGGCTGGTGCAGATGGAACTGAGTCCGGGTGGTGGAGCTGCAGTTCTGGGCTTAAAGAGAACCTGTAAAAACTGCACTAGGAGCTGCTTACTAAAGTAAGCAGCTCCTAGTGCTACAACAGATGCGGAAGTGTAAACCTCCTAGTTCACTTTTCACAGGTAAATGACAGGACTTGCCCTGTGTGTTAGGCAGTAGGCCTGAGGCACTTGAAGTTCCTGGAATTAAGACAGTGGCTGTGGCAAACAGGCCTTGAGGTCTGGTTCTGTCTGCAAACTCTAGCAGGAGACTGACTCCAAGATGGTGTGTTTGGACCCAGGGCAGTGCGGCGCCCATTGCTGGTCGAGACCCGGCATTGGTGAGTACAGAACAGATGACTTGTACTCACTGGACCTGTGGTCCCCTCTTGCTCCAGGAGCTGTCACCACCACCTGAGCTCATGATAATACAGGAGACCACCAGAGCAGACAATAATACTGGAGACCCCCATAGCAGACTAAATACTGGAGACACCTAGAGCTGACTATAATACCACTGCAGACCCCCAGAGCAGATGTATAATACTAGAGACCCCCAGAACTGACCATAATACTGCTGGCGAAACCCCAGGCACTGTGACTGTGGTAATCTTCTTATATTAAATAATATAATTAAAGTGAGATGAATATTATACAGGAGACTCCCTTGAAGAATAACTACTGGAACCTTTACTGTTTGCAAGGATGGAGGTCTCATCCGTCTGCTCCATTTAGTGTCATTATTTTACCAGAATTCCCCTTAAATGACACAGCAGTGCCTCTATAGGTGTCCTATAACAGTCCAGTGCTTCTGGTTTTACTGGTGTAATTTACAGATTTAGTAATTATTTCAATTACCGTTGTAAGGACAAACCATTGTGTTAAATATGCTTGGGTTTTCATTATTTTCAGATATGATTTTGCGTTTCCTTAGCATTTTTATGAACATAGAAAGTGCTAAGCTATTTCGGAGTAACACTTTACATTCCAGGCGCAGCAGTGGCCTACAGAATCTTACAAGCAATGTCAATGTCCAACCAAATTTGATTTAGGGTATGTCACACCAGTTTACATCAATAGGAAATAGTTAATATCGAAAGTCATATTTAATGGATTGTACATTGACAGGGTTCATAGATTGTAAGCTCTGGTGAGCAAGGCCCTCATTCTTGTTGCTTCATATGATTATGTTATTACTCTGTAATGCTGTGTTTTATTTGTATATGTTCCCCATTTAATTATATATGTTCTCCATGATAGGGTTGCACTAATACCTGAATTTTGGGTGTAATAGTATATCTGGAGAAGTATCAGAATACTGAATACTCATATGAAATTTTCAAGAAAAAAAAGTATTATCTGAATTCAAAATTTTTAGGGTGCGGTCACACGTGGCATTAACTTTGCGTTTAGAAACACAATGCAAATGTCTCTGGGGACAGGGCTCAGCCAGATCGTATATGTGATTCCATTGAAACGCATGCAATGTAACGATCAACCAGCGTTTTGTAAGGAGAGCTTTCATTTTTATGACAGTTTATTATATCTATTGTAATGGTTGTTCTGGTAATGTTAATATCAAATGTATTATTTATTTTGTGTCTTTTTATGAGTTCAATTTGACTGTATTGTTATAAAAGTATATGCTTTAAAAAAGGATAATGTAGTGATGTATAGATAGATCTCTGAAAAGATCAATCTCTGTATACCAGTGCATTGAGCTTGTGTAACTCTATGGAAGCTCTAGTGCAGCTCTGAGTAAGATAAAATCCTTCCTCTGCCTACAGGTAGGTGAACAGCCTAGAGCAGTGGTGGCGAACCTATGGCACGGGTGCCGGAGGTGGCCTCTCTATGGGCACCCGCGCCATCACCCCACTGCAGAGTTTGCCAGACAGGACTCAAGGCCTCTTGCAGTCCCAGGCAGCCCAGGACCCTATAAGGAAGCTACCACAACAACCAAAGCTTTTTCTCCTTCTTTCTACTGTATTGGTGTCCTCAGGTGTCTATACAATTTAAACATGTGACAGAGCACGTAGTAATAAGTTACTGTTTAAATTGTCGCATCGGCACTTTGCAAAAAATATGTGGGTTTTGGATGTAGTTTGGGCACTCTGCATCTAAAAGGTTTGCCATCCCTGGCCTTCAGCATAAGAGCACTGTATTTGTAATGTATTGTTATAGAGTGAAGAGTTCATTTCATGTATGAACCAAAAATAATTGGATAACATAAGATAAATTAGAGCCCTTGTGTCAGGGGAAGCCCTCAGAGATGTAGAAATACCATATATGGACAGTTCATTTCCTTGATGATGTGGTTCCTGCTCCACCAATGGCCCAAAGCATCTATTCAAAGGATTTTCTGCCCGACCATACTCTGTGGATTCCTTCGCAGACAGCTACTAGGAGTCTGCACAAGTCATTTAGTACCGAAAAACACTGATCTGAGTTATAAAGTATTGAAAAAGTACTAAGGTTTTGATGTATTGTACAACCCTTATCCGTACAGTGGTATGGAATATGATGGCGTTATACAAATAATTAATAATTATTATCTATATATCAGTTTATTCTTCCTTCTGGAGGAGAGCTAATTTGCATAAATGGGAAGGCACTTAAAACTTAAGACTATAATGTCAATGGTTTCAACATTAAACTTCCATTTTATGTGAATTTCCGAGAGATTGGATTTGTCATATCTGAATTTCTTTTACACTTTGGTTGAAATAGTTACGGCTCATAGCTATAAGGACATTATTATCTATTCTGCTTTTTCATTCGTAGTAACCACTCGTAGTGCACATAATACAATGGCAAAGTTAGGTTTACTTACTTTAATATACAGCACCAAATGCTACATTAAAGGGGTTTTCCCACCAAACAGGTTAGGCCTTATCCACATGATAGGGCCTAACTTGCTGATCGGCGGGGATCAGTGATGAGAACCCCAGAGATCACGAAAACTGGGGGGTGCGATGGGGTCAGGGGTACCTCCATCAGCTCCATAGAGATGAATGGAGCAGAACGAACATGTGCAGTCGTCTGCTCCACTCATCTGACAACCGACAAGTTGTCCACCAGAGGTACCTCGGACCCGTCAGACACCTGTTCTCGTAATCTGTAGTGATCTCATCACCGATCCTGTGGATAGGGCCTAACTTTGTTTGGGAAAACCCCTTTAATAATTGTGTCATTTAGTAACATTTAAATAATTTATTAAGATCAACTGCAAAGCCTCTGGGGGTCATGGCAGGAGGAAGATGTACTTGGTATTAGTTGTGGAAATAGAAAGAATGGAAGCCGTAAAACTTGTGCCGTTTTCCAGAACTGTAATTTTCTCTCAGATCTTTTTCTTTCTCTTGAAATTTCTTGTGAAACACTTTATGGGCTTGGGACCTAGAGAATGTGTCCTGAAGTTCTTGAAGAGATTGGCGGGATAATGACCTTCCATTGTTATGTGCTGTGTCCTGTATATGTACGGTGTTTAGATTGTTATAATGGTTTATACTTTGATAGTTTTGTCCTTGTCCGGAATCAGCTATCTTATTACTATAGTCATTTTGTTCTATATGTTTACTAAGATTATAGGAACTTTCAAAGTCCATATATTCATCTTCTGTAATTGGTTGACATTTGTTATTGTAGAGAGGTTTAGGTTCTAGAAAATGGGGCACTGGCGTCAGCTGTCTTCTGTATAGAGCCTCTGACTGTTCAGTGTCAGTAATTTTGTGCAGATTTGGTTCCTTATGTTGAAGCTTTCCATGATGGTGTGAATGCTTCTTATCTATATGGTTGCGGGTATCCAAGTTGTTTGGATGTACATCATGGATGCTCGGTGGGTCTGCCACACATTTTGTATCTGAATATACTGCACAGTTTGCAATTTCACTTTCTAAATCCATACATGGATCTTTCCTCACAAGGGGACGCCTGCCATCCCGTACACGTGCAATACGTCCTTCGAGTGGCTGTGCAGGGAGGACAGTAGACATAAATGTGGGCTTCTGAAACAAAACAAATACAAGAAATGGCAACATCTTGGATTTCTTCAGGCATAGCTGTAGGTAAAATTGAAAACTATACATAAACATAAAAACATGTAGATGTGTTTTTTTTCAATGGAGCCACAGTCCTGTGGTTCAGTCTTGACTCAGTCTTAGGTGACCTATAGGTACCTACTGTATATTATAAGTCTGGGCTTGTTCTCCCTACAACTTGTCACATATGGGAGGTTGAAGACACCTTTAATTATAGACCTTTAACCATTCATGTTTACTGGTCTAATTGAAACATGGTATCTAAAGGCTTACTTTCTACATAAACCACATATCTATAGCGGTCCCTCATGTCCAAACATGTCCATACTAGTAAAATACAAAAATAATTCTCATATACTGAATGTCGTAAGGAATAATATTGTCAAAATGTAAAAATCAATGATTAAATTTTCGACTTATAAAAATAAATTGAAAGGTTGGTATCAATAAAAACTGCAGCTCATCCCAGAAAAAAACTGCTTTTTCCCCAAAAACTTATGAAAATGTTACAAAAACGATATCATTTTTCCCCAATTCCAACACAATTGGAAGTGTTGCCTTGTCATTTGGAAGTACAGTTTGTCAAACAAAAAACAAACCTTAATATAAAATATGTTTAGGGCTTAGGGAAAAACAAACCTTCATATGGTTACGTACATGGGAAAAAATGGTAAATGGGTATGGGATAATATTTATGCAATTGGGAGCAAACATTTGGAATATACATATATACTCACAGGCCACTTTATTAGGTACACCATGCTAGTAATGGGTTGGACCCCCTTTTGCCTTCAGAACTGCCTCAATTCTTCGTGGCATAGATTCAACAAGGTGCTGGAAGCATTCCTCAGAGATTTTGGTCCATATTGACATGATGGCATCACACAGTTGCTGCAGATTTGTCGGCTGCACATCCATGATGCGAATCTCCCGTTCCACCACATCCCAAAGATGCTCTATTGGATTGAGATCTGGTGACTGTGGAGGCCATTTGAGTACAGTGAACTCATTGTCATGTTCAAGAAACCAGTCTGAGATGATTCCAGCTTTATGACATGGCGCATTATCCTGCTGAAAGTAGCCATCAGATGTTGGGTACATTGTGGTCATAAAGGGATGGACATGGTCAGCAACAATACTCAGGTAGGCTGTGGCGTTGCAACGATGCTCAATTGGTACCAAGGGGCCCAAAGAGTGTCAAGAAAATATTCCCCACACCATGACACCACCACCCTGAACCGTTGATACAAGGCAGGATGGATCCATGCTTTCATGTTGTTGACGCCAAATTCTGACCCTACCATCCGAATGTCGCAACAGAAATCGAGACTCATCAGACCAGGCAACGTTTTTCCAATCTTCTACTATCCAATTTCCATGAGCTTGTGCAAATTGTAGCCTCAGTTTCCTGTTCTTAGCTGAAAGGAGTGGCACCCGGTGTGGTCTTCTGCTGCTGTAGCCCATCTGCCTCAAAGTTCGACGTACTGTGCGTTCAGAGATGCTCTTCTGCCTACCTTGGTTGTAACGGGTGGCGATTTGAGTCACTGTTGCCTTTCTGTCAGCCCGAACCAGTCTGCCCATTCTCCTCTGACCTCTGGCATCAACAAGTCATTTCCGCCCACAGAACTGCCGCTCACTGGATGTTTTTTCATTTTCGGACCATTCTCTGTAAACCCTAGAGATGGTTGTGCGTGAAAATCCCAGTAGATCAGCAGTTTCTGAAATACTTAGACCAGCCCTTCTGGCACCAACAACCATGCCACGTTCAAAGGCACTCAAATCACCTTTCTTCCCCGTACTAATGCTCAGTTTGAACTGCAGGAGATTGTCTTCACCATGTCTACATGCCTAAATGCACTAAGTTGCCGCCATGTGATTGGCTGATTAGAAATTAAGTGTTAACGAGCAGTTGGACAGGTGTACCTAATAAAGTGGCCGGTGAGTGTATACACAAATACATATAAACATACATGTACATAATATATATACACACACATCTAAGGTACTTACATTGAGGTGGGTGGGTGTGTGGGAGGGAGGCAGGATTGTCATAGATGATGTGGGTGGGTCCCATGTCAGCAGGTAGGGGCGGCCAGGGAGAAGGCATCTATAAATTTTGATTCTAGCCTCCATCCTGGGCCCCTGTGACACACGGACCCCTTAGCAGCCGCTACAAGTGCTACGGATGTTGTTATGCCACTGTATATAGTGTGTAAATATATAGGATAACAAGTTGCACTTAATACACATTGCCTTGTTTACTACTGTATGACACTGTACTCATTGTGTGGTACTAACCTACACCCATACATTTCTAGGTATGTTATCTCTGTGTTTTATAGAATGTTACTTATTTATCTTATACTGCTTAAACCTGAGTTTGGTCTTTCTGGTAACTATATGAAGATATGCACATTCCTCTGATAGACATAGGTGTAGGTAACATGTGGGAATTTTACAGACACTATAAGTCACTACTATATGTGCATGCATCTTTATGATTCATGTTTGGCATTTTAACAAAAGATTACTCAGTTGCAGATTTTCATGAATGGCAGGGCCAGATTAAGGTTGTTGGGGGCCCCTGGGTGCAAAGTCTGGTGGAGACCCCCACTGAATGTAGCATATGTACACACCCTCCTGCTCACTATCTACTATCCACCCAGTAAAACATCTACATACAGCCGCCTCACCTCCCAGTAATACATCTACATAGAGCCAACAACCCTGCAGTAATACATCTAGATACAGCCGCTAGCCCACCAGTAATACATCTACGTACAGCCACCTCACCCCCAGTAATACATCTATACATCTATCCAGTACAATCACCCCCTGCCCTGTACACCTGTCCCCGTCCCCATTTTCCCCAATGTGTGCCAACATCCTCCTATTCTGCCGTGGTGTCTGGGTACTAGCGCAGGCGGCGCTGCCTCACACAGAATTCTACTGTCTACGAACTGGTTCTTTGTGCAGAGAGCCTGAAATATAGTGGATGAATGGCCCACACTTGCTGGGGGCTTTCTTAAAGGAAAAGTGGTGGGGGCCCTGGGGCGCGCCCCTCACATGTCCATCTTTAAAACCGGCCCTGATGAAGGCACCTTTTATATTTTGTAAGTTAGGTCTTATATGTACAGGTGAAAATATGCAAATTTTTCCAGGATGGGATAAGGAAAACCGAGCCTCTTTTAGCTACCTTGTAAGGCAGCTCCCTTGACATCAAGCTTGACCTACAAGAGACCTTATGACATGATGCGGGATTAAAACCAAAACAATATATCTATTCCAGAAGGAACAGACTGTTTCACTGTTTCAACCTGATGTTTTCTCCTCAGTACAGTGTAGGGAACTGGTTTGGCTGGGTGAGAGGTTTGTGACTAGGTATGGGAAGTAACAGTTCTCCTTATGGCGATTGCCAATTACGGCCACTATGTAGGCATGTAGAGTCTCATAGCCATGGGTGCTCCACTAGGGGGATTCTGGGAAAATATGCAAAGTTTTTCAGGATGGGATAAGGAAAACCACACCTCTTTTAGCTGCCTTGTAAGGCAGCTTTATCCCATCCTGGAAAACTTTTCATGTTTTCCAAGAATCCCCCTAGTGGAGCACCCATGGCTATAAGACTATAAGGCTATAAGTAAGGAGAACTCTTACTTCCCGCCCCTTGTACAAGTGAAAACAGTTCTGGCTTACTTATGTCCAATGTCACAAACATTCCATGGCAGTGAGAGGGTTAACCTGCTCCCATTCCCTCCTGTCATTACCTATATAGTGCGATAAGTCATTTTCACTCTCTTTAAGGAGCAGGGAGCTCTTGTAATACTAAATATTTAATGTGAGACAGGCTTGTGCAAAAGTAACTCAATGTTCTAGCCTGAAGGTTCCTTGAAGTAGTTCTATGGCTGCCTCGGATTTTATTGCCTGAGATGGCTGAAGTGTCTATTGTTAGTATTGTGCTTCAGTTTAGAAGGTCAAACTCTCATGACAAAATATGACTTACCCTATGAACTTAATGTATGTTACTGAGTGAGTGTAACTTACCAGTTCTGTGTTTTCCTCTGTCCTGCCAGTTATCTTGCCAAGGACATTATCATGAAAATTATCAAGTTGCAGAGGGTTCATTTCACCGTTACCTAGTGATTAATCAGATCATTTACATAGCGTTTGCCCACACACAGTAATCAGTACAATGACAACACTTCTTCTTACAACACAACTCTTCTTAACATCAAGTCCTCATGTGCGTATACAGCATATATAGGCCCCTCTACCACAATACTCCATTATACAGTTGCCCCCAAAAGGAGTCACCAACTTTTACACCATTTAACTCGCACCCCCCTCTGGTAACATGTGAGAAATTCTATCTAGAAATCCCTCTATTATGCTAAATCTCACCTTGATTACTTCTCACACATAGGGTGAGATGTATTAACCCAAAATTTCTACACTTCTGTCGTAATTTGTGCCAGAAAATGCTTTCCGACACATTTATCAAGGCTTTTAGACCATTTTTCAACACTTTCCCGACTTGTCTAAAGGGGGGGGGGGGCGCGTGGGCTATTAAAAGGGGCGTGGTCTAACTGGAAAAGGGGTGTGGTCTATCTAAAAAAGGGGCATGGTCAGGTGGAATAAAGCCCATGCATCAAATATTTTTAGACTTTGCACCACATTGCAACGCACACAGTTTAGGGTGTTGTCACACGTCACATTTTTGGAATGTTTTATAGAATGTGTTTTCAGAAATTAACTCTTCATTGTATAAACATTTTACTTACCTGTAAAGCTGCGGTTATATGATGTCAACCATTGGGATCTTATCAGATTTCTCTGTACGTTCTTTGTCTTTTCAGAGATTGTTTCTGCATGTGGCCTGTACACTGCATTGGGAGCCACCGTCTTGGGAGGAATTGGATAGTAGATCTGGACATTTTCATTATGGAATTTAGGAAGCTAAACATATTAGGAAAGTTATTACTGGGGTTTCTACACTTTAGAGCTCACACACAGTTCATAAAGGTTGTATTGCTGCCTACTGTAGAGTTTTATGGACCCAAACAAATTTTGGTATTCGGCATTGGGGTTGCCCTACCTAACCGGTAGTCAGTTTTATGCCCCTAGCAACTGGCATAGTTGTGATTGGCCTTGTGGATACATTTTTAGCACATTTTTATGTGCCATAACTGCTTTTTTTTGTTTGCTAGTAGAGATGAGCGAGCACTAAAATGCTCGGGTGCTCGTTATTCGATACGAGCTTTTCCCGATGCTCGGGTGCTCGTATCGAATAATGAACCCCATTAAAGTCAATGGGAGACCCGAGCATTTTTTTAGTAAAAGAGAACATTAAAAGAACAGTGCATAATAAAATATCCCAGATGTTTACTGATGTTTTACTTGTAAGAAAAAATTGAAATAACACTATTCTTCACTTTCCAGGTGTTCGTGCGTGTCTCCCGCTAAGTTAGGAGATGTTCAGAACATCTGGAATGTGAAGAATAGTGTTCTTTCAATGTGTTCTGCACTTAAATGGTCCTGTATTCACAGTTTTTAATGTTTTAATTCTATTCTTCACTTTGCAGATGTTAGCGCGTGTCTTCCGATAATGTCGGAGATGTGCGCGCACATCAGCAATGTGAAGAATAGTGTTATTTAAATGTGTTCTGCACTTAAATGTTTGTGTTTTCACTGTTTTTAATGTTTTAAAACTATTCTTCACATTGCAGGTGTGCGCGCGTGTCTCCCGATAGGTTCGGAGATACGCGCGCACAGCTGCAAAGTGAAGAATAGAATTAAAACATTAAAAACAGTGAAAACACGAACATTTAAGTGCAGGACACATTGAAAGAACACTGTTCTTCACATTCCAGATGTTCTGAACATCTCCTAATTTAGCGGGAGACATGCGAGAACACCTGGAAAGTGAAGAATAGTGTTATTTCAATGTGTTCTTACAAGCAAAACATCAGTAAACATCTGGGTTATTTTATTATGTAATAAAAATACTGTTCTTCACTTAATTTAATGCTCGATCTCGAGCCGGTCCGAGTATGCTAATACTCGACCGAGCAGTATACTCGCTCATCTCTATTTGCTAGCTTAAAAATGATTGTGGTCTTCGTGACACAAAGGACTAGTTAGAACCTAGCAAAAGTTTAAAGGGAACCTACCACCACGAATCTACCTATAAAGGTAGATCGGGTGGTAGGTGGATGTAAGGGACGTGAGGAGAGCTCTTTTTAGAGCTAATCCTCACGTCCTTGCTAACTTTTGGGAAACTTTATTAACCTAATATGTAAATTTAGTTATGCGGCTACTGGGGCGTGGAGTAGCCGGCACGAGGCTACACAGCGCGGCTACTCCACGCCCCGGCAGCCACATTACTCCTCCTACCCTGTTGTGTGCGGCGCGCAGCTCCTCGTAGCTGTGCGCCCTCGTCTGATAAGCCGGCTACTGCGCATGCGCAGTAGCTCCGGCCTCGGAGCTGGGACTGCTCAGCTCATCATATCGGACGAGGGCGCGCAGCTACGAGGAGCTGCGCGCCGGACACAACAGGGTAGGAGGAGTAATGTGGCTACTGGGGCGTGGAGTAGCCGCGCTGTGTAACCTCGTGCCGGCTACTCCACGCCCCAGTAGCCGCATAACTAAATTTACGTATTAGGTTAATAAAGTTTCCCAAAAGTTAGCGGGGACGTGAGGATTAGCTCTAAAAAGAGCTCTCCTCACGTCCCTTACATCCACCTACCACCCGATCTACCTTTATAGGTAGATTCGTGGTGGTAGGTTCTCTCTAAGGACTGTTTTTTTTATATTTAGCCTTGTTTGGAATGTATTGTAAATATTCTTTAATTTTTATTTTCAAATTAACTCAAAGTTAACATAATAAATGAATTCCCTATTTTGGCAAACGGGCCAACTAATGCAATGTTTTTCATAGGGTAGAGCAGGAATAGTTTTATTTTATTGAGAAATATTAATGGGAACCTGTCACCAGGAATGTAATTTTTATCTGGTGTCAGGTTCCTATAGCTATTGATATGCTGATTTTAAAGGAAATCTACCACAAGGATTAAGGATTGTAAACCAAGGAAAGTTAAATGCAGGTGTGTACTACCTCTGGCAGGATCTGCTCTAATTTTAGCTTCTTAAGCCTTTGTTTTTACGGAAAAAAAAGGTTTTAAAAGCTATGCAAATGACCCCGAGGGGCTCCAGACTCCATTTACGTTTGCATAATTTTTAAAACTTTTTTTTTGTAAAAACAAGCTAAAAGAAGAGCGGATCCTGCCACAGGGGGCACACACCTGCATGTAAGTGTGCTTGGTTTACAATCCTTTATCCTGGTGGTACATGTCCAGGAAATCAACCATTTGCAAATACACAAAAAAGCTAGAAATATTCACCTCTGCTTCTCTTCATCTTGATCCTAGATCACTTAGAAAAGAAACTTATAATTATCAACACGAAGTGCGGGGACAAGATGTCCGGCGCCCGGGTGCTAATTATGCACCACCCGGCACCTCCATCTCCCATGTTCCCAAGCAGTGTGTGGTGAGTCTCAGAGAGGTAGGAGGCAGCTGCAGCCTGTGTGTACCTATGACATGCTTATAACATATTGATGCGTATATAAAACAATACAAAAAGTATATTAATCACTATAAAAGAGTAGAAAGTAATATAGAAACATTCTGCACATTCTAGAATTAAGACAAATTACAACAAAGGGGGTCATTTACTAAGGGCCCGAATTGCGTTTTTACGTCGCATTACCTGAATTTTTCCGTTTTGCGTCAATTTTCCCTAATTTGCCCCGGGTTTTTGGTGCACACGACGGAAATCGGGGGGCGTGGCTGAATGAAAACCCGACAGAGTGTCGCTGGACACGCGCTTACCTGCACCCAGCCCGGCTTGGTGAAGTTCAGTGCATTCCGATGAATTTCAGCGCAGCAGCGCCACCTGGTGGACGTCGGAGGAACTACCTTAGTGAATCGCCGGAAGACCCAAATCCTCGACACAGAACGCGCCGCTGGATCGCGAATGGACCGGGTAAGTAAATCTGCCCCCTTGTCTCCAGTTTTGTGGCACTACACGTGTCAGTCATAGCATTGGAAATCCTGAACATTTGGGCACATTTACTAAGAGTAGTGCATGCAGTTTTCCTGTGTACATTGCAGGGTGAGCCAAATTCATGATTTTTGGCACCCGTTCTTCATGAATTTGGCACTCCCTGCACTGCCCCGACAGAGTGCACCACTTTTATTAGGTGCAACTTTAACATAGGGTTAGCGACACACTTCTGCCAGACTTTGCATGATAAATTTGGTGCAAGGTCCGACTAAGCACTGAAACGCCCCCTAATTTGTTTCGCATGATGCCTAGTGCAGCTATGCCAAGAAAAGGTTGTGTGCGGCACATTTGTGGTTCAGACACTTCTTAAATACCTGTTCTAGCAGTTTGCACCTAAAAGAATGTGCAATGTGCGCCATAAAATTGGCGCATGGCCCTTAGTAAATGTGCCCCAATACATTTTGCATTTTGACTCATGTGTGCAAAATTTAAAGAATAACCTAAGTCATGGTAAATAGACATGTACTGTAAAAGTTTTGTGTCCCAGCGAACATAGGAAACATAAGAATGCTGCTGTGAGGTTCACAATACTGGTTTGGCCTAGGAAGAAACGTGACACCAGCACCATAAAACCTCCAGTCGACGTGTGATCTCTATAGTAACAGGATTCAGGAAGGAAGGGCTCTGCACTTCTAATTTTACTACTTCGAGGCCTTATTATCAGCTGCATGTACTTTGTAGCTTTAGGCAAACCTATATGATACCATATACTAAGCTATGTAAGGGAAGGTCATATGGCTTCTAGTTACTGGAGAATATTGGGCTTCATGTATTGTTCTAGTACAGAGTAGAAACTTGTCTATGCAACACCCTCGCCGATGCAATGGCGAGGTAGTGCTTGCGAATACGTCCCATCTGTAGGTAACACCACATTACACTACATGGTCCTTATAGGATCAAGGGGAAATTGCAGTGGTTAATCCTGCCTGGCAAGGCAGAGGTTAAGTATTTTGTATAATGCAAGATGCTATTGACCAATGTCTGTGTTACATCCTGTCTCTGTGCACTGAGAGGTAATTGGAGGAGCAGCCACCACCTGACCAAAGGGAGGTAATAAAACCCCCTAGCCTGGAATGTTCTAGAGGAGAAAGAGAGAAATCTCTCTCAGGAGAGAGACCGGTCCTAGTCAGGCCCTCTGGGTCTGCAGGACGTAAGCAGAGAGTAGTTAGCTGAGCAGCAGCTCAGAGTCTCTAGCATACCAGACCAGTGCAGGAAGAGCCTAGCCCCTGCCTGAAGTGGAAGCTAAGACTAGAGGTAGTGTAGTGAGGAAAAGGGGTATCATTCCTACCTTCAAGGGTGATACCTGAAGAGATCCAGGACCGAGCTGAAGCCTCCTCTAAGGACACAGCTGCCTCCCAGCCTGCTCTTACATCCAGGCTGGTGAAATACATCCTGTGGCTCCCTCCAAATACCTCTCCAGTACTCCACCTGTTAAAGACACGTTTTCTGCAGTTCCTGCCGGTTGCAATAAACGAACTGTAAGTTGTTTTCTTCAACCTCTGTCTCCGTCTGGTCCCTGCTACTACAACTACCCTCATCACCGGCACCCTGTCCATCACCCAGAGACTCACACTCGGGACATTAAGGGGTTGCCCCAGGGAGATCCGCTATAGCAGCCGCTCCCTCATCTTTTCTTGCCAACACCACCCTGCTGGAGACCTGCCAGGCTGTAGGACAGCCCTCCGGTTCCCCGTACCAAGCACCGTGACAATAGCGTGCTTAGGCCGCAACCGCCAGCCACTCCGGTACCGCGGGCCCCGGCTGACTCCAGGCCTCACCTCGAGGGCTAGGCCCCGGTGGGGGATGTTGCATCTATTTCAAGCAATAAATCTGATCTTTTGAGGAAGTAGAGTTAGAAGCTAAGAGCAGTTTCTAAATTTTTGTACAAGGTCAGGGCTCTTATGACGTGAGGTTCACATCCAGGAATGGTACAAAACTAAATGGCTCTCACAATGTTTTTGCAATGTTAATGTACAGAGAATTCAAAAGTTCACACCTTTCTGCTCCTCGCAGTCAATTTGGCTGAGTTCACACTTGGCATTTATGTTGCATTTTGAAGTGCAATACAACAGCTGAGGAGAGGAGATTTGCGGGCCTTGGTCCGATTGCGTATGTGTTTCTATTGAAACGCATGCGATCGGTAACCAGAACCGGGTGTCTTGCATTAAAACAATGCAAGACACCGGGTTCTGGTTATCAATCACTTAAAGGAAACCTACCACTTGTAGTGGCAGGTTTCCGATGGCAATACCGGGCACCAGCTCAGGGTGAGCTGGTGCCGGAGCTTATTTTAGTTAGTGTTTTAAACCGCGGTATCGCGGTTTAAAACACTTTTTAAACTTTATAACCGGCGCAGGCAGGTACGCGCTCGGCGCTTACCGTGCGCGCGGCTACATAGGAAGTGAATGAGAGCCGCGTGCACGGTAAGCGCCGAGCGCGTACCTGCCTGCGCCGGCTATAACGTTTAAAAAGTGTTTTAAACCGCGATACCGCGGTTTAAAACACTAACTAAAATAAGCTCCGGCACCAGCTCACCCTGAGCTGGTGCCCGGTATTTCCATCGGAAACCTGCCACTACAAGTGGTAGGTTTCCTTTAAGTTTCCATCGAAACATATACACGATAGGGACAAGGCCTACCCGTATCCTAGTGCTGCGTTTGTAAAAGCACCCTATGAGTTCTTCTTACAGAGACCGCCGTGTATTTGCTTATTTTCCCAAAATCCCATAGTTGAATGTCCATGGCTATAAGTCTGCACACACCTACACGGCGGCCTTAATTGGCAGTCTATGTAAGGAGAACTCTTAATATCTGACCCAGTCAAAAACCAGTTTACTGCACTGTACTAAAAAGACCCAACCAGGTTGAAACAGTGCTGTCTACAGTTAGGAATCTGTTCCTTCTGGAATAGGTATACTGGTTTGGCTTTAATCCTGCATCTTGTTTTTAGGTTTGTAGATCATGCTTGATGTCAAGGGAGCTGCCTTACGTGGTAGCTAAAGGAAAGACGTGGATTTCCTTTCCCATCCTGGAAAAAATATTTGCAAATTTTCCATAACACTGTTAACATATTCATTTTGTTAACATAAAGCTAATAGGTGCATTAAGCTGAGGCGGTTATTGCCGCCATAGCGGTTAACTTGCTGATCGGTGGGGTCTCAGAGAGGAGACCCCCACAGATCACGAGAACGGGGGTCTGACAGGGTCCCAGGAACCAACGCTGGACCCCTAATCGCTCCAGGAGATAAATGGAGCAGGCGGCCGCACATGTCCTTTCTGCTTCATTCATCTCTATGGAGGTCACGGAGATTGCTGAGCACCGTGCCAGCTCCATAGAGATGAATGGAGCAGAACAGACATGCGCAGTCGCTTGCTCTATTCATCTCAGGGAGCGACCAGGGGTCTGACGGAGATACCTGGGACCCCTATGAACCCCCCATTCTCGTGATTTGTGGGTGTCTCATCACTGTGAAAGCAGCCTTTGGCTATCAAGATCCCCAGCTACAATACAGTTTGCTGGTGAACACACTACTCTGTAGTACTCAAATTGAAATGTGTTACATCAGTAAGAGGAAGGGCGTTGCAGCAGTAAAGCGAAGAGATCTCACACACCAGTACACTAGCTGCAATAACGGAACATAAATTTTGCACAGTTGTATTTCTGCAGCTTTTTATAGTCAAAACTACTTACAGATTTCATTTAAAGAGGTTCTCCAGCCACATACAAATTAGCCCCTTTATTGATCGGTAGAGGTCTCAATGATAGGACCCCCATGGGCCACGAAAAGGGGGGTCTGTTGTACCCCCATTGTAAGCTGGAATGAAGAGAGATTGCCAAAAAACGCATTTGGAATTCTCCATCTGCGCCATAGTGAGAATAGAGAAGCCATTGGTGCATCCTGGGCTACGATAGGGGTACAACGGTCTCCCACTCTCGTGATGTATGGGGAACCCATTAATGAGACCCTCAATGATTGGGCATATTCTGTGGATAGGGGCTAACTCTAACTTTTTGCATTCTTTAACCAGTGTTACTGTACTGATACTAGCACAGTTTGTATCTAGCTTCCTCTGTTCTTCACCAATCAATACCAAGATTTTGGCACTTGTTCCGCTAATTTCATGTTGACTACAGAAAAAAATTGTATAATTCCAGCTATTGGGCTCCAAACCAGGGAATAGCATTGGATGCATATTAAGGACATATTTTGCACTTAGCGTAGAAGTAATTGCAGAGTTTCTTTGCATATTTTATATCTGATGTGTATTACCGCTTACATGATAGTATCCATGCTGTCCTGGCCATGTCAGCAGCAACTTTTCAGCATCAGAAGTAACATTGACTATTTCATGCCTGTATGGATTACCTGATAAATAATAGAAAGTTTAGAGAGATATTTAGCTCAACTTAATCCTTCTACAGAAAATACTCTTGGCATCAAACTTGACAATGATAACCAAGAACAGACCTGCCAGCAAGAGAATTTCCAAACCTCTCTGCTTTTCCTTTTCTATGTATAAAGAGTGGGGGATATTTATCGAGTATTTATAAAAAAAAATAATCAATATTTCCACCTCAATTGTTGTAGGTGTGTTAGAAAATCTTAAGGCTACATTCACACAGACGTATGGGAGACATATATACAGCCGACATATATATGCCGTATATATGTTTCCCATAAACAGCAATGGGCGCATGGCACCGTACGGGACCGGTACGGTGCAGCACAAGTGCAGCACTGCACCGTTCCGTAGCCGGGGAAAAGATAGGACATGTCCTATCTTTCCCCGTAATACGGCACCTACGGCATACATCGCTATGGAGAGGGGCAGGGTTGAGCAGCACCTCCTCCTCTCCCGGGCGCCGACATGTGCCCGCCGCACATAATGTGCAAGAATATGCGATTATTTCAGTGCTTCTATGCCAGAAAACTAAGACACTAGGGAATGGGATAGATTTTAACAATAAACAACATCAGTTTTTAGTGTAAATGATATTAAATGACGATAGTGGGAGGTGACAGCCTTCTTATTGTAGACTTTTGGCAACAACAAATTCCTTCATTGTGTTATGGGTTTGCATCTTTATATTTGGCAAACAATAAGGGCTCATGCCCACCATGTAAAAATGGCCATGTTGTTGCTCCACTAAATTGTACCCCACATGAATAGAGAAGCTGGTGACTCATGTACCTTCCTTTCTATTCATCTCAATGGGCCTTAAAGATAGCTGAGGACAGAACTCAGTTACCTCCAACAGTGCCATTGGGAATGCAGCGGCAACGTGCATGCCCAACCTACCGCTGTATTCATTTGCGTACAACAGACCCACATTCTTGTGATCTAGGGGGAAAACCTGTAGCAACCAGACAGTAGGTCAGTCTAAAAGAGAAGATGCTGTCACACAGGTTCCTATTCACAACACATCTATTGCTGTGGGGAGATTTATCAGAAGTGTCTGAGGTAAAACTGTTCTTGTTACCCATGGAAACCAATCAGAGTCCAGCTTTACTTTTATAAAGAGTTGTGTAAAATGACAGCTGAGCTCTGATTGGTTGCCATGGGCAACTACAACAGTCCTGCTCTTAGACACTTATGATAAATCTCCCCCCAGCTGATCTTCATGCAGATGGTCCAATGTATCCAATGACTTACCTTTAGTTTTACGTAAGACCACAGTGGGGTAACTGCTTGCTGGTGTTTGAGGAGGCAGCGGAGTGGGACAGCGTGAAGCTTCTACTGATGGTGTGAAGTTGGGGAACACAGCATATTTGGATATGTGGGAATGATATGGATGTTCTGCTGGAAACTCCTCCTGGATTTGTTTGTCACTAATACATAAATGAGCAAAATTTTCACACAGTACTCAACAAAGGTTTGACTTTATTTTTATTGCTTACCTAATAGAAGCCGATGGTGGTTTGGGATACCTGGAGAAATAAAATGGATACACAGTATATTGTTTTCTGCCTGTGTACATAGATGCCTGCTAAAATCACTATTATTCTGTAATGTATTACATACAATAACATGATACAGTGATGATACACAGAGATAAATAACAAATCTACAGCCTTACATTAAAGTTTTATTATTGGCTGCATGGTTACATGGTTGTCAGGTGTATACCAAATCTCTCACACATGTGTTAGTAAAATATTAACTATTATATTACATTATTGCTGGGCATTTGCTTGTCAGATGCCTCGAATTTTAGCCAGGCATAGACAAAATGCTGTAGACTTATGTCCATTTAAAGGTCATCTACCACCAGATTAATGGTGGTATTAAGAGTGTCCTAATTAGGCTGCTCGTTCTGTCTAGGGGATGGGGGGAATGTTTTTTACAAGTTACTGGAGGCACACTGACTGACATCGCCTGATCAACTCTCGGCTTCCCTGATTCTTAATTTATGCTTGCCCCCACTGCAAGCCTCCTCCTGCTCCCGGACGGGGAACTAGGAGCGAGCACATGTACCACTCTCACCATGTCCGGATCCCAGGGCCGGATTAAGGTTGGTGGGGGCCCCTGGGCGCAAAATCTGGTGGAGGCCCCCATTGAGTGTAGCATGCATACACGTCCTCCTGCTCACTTTCCACTATCCCAGCTGTAACACAGCTACATACAGCCGCCTCATCCCCAGTAACACAGCTACATACAGCCGCCTCGCCCCCAGTAACACAGCTACATACAGCCGCTTCATCCCCAGTAACACAGCTACATACAGCCGCCTCGCCCCCAGTAACACAGCTACATACAGCCGCCTCGCCCCCAGTAACACAGCTACATACAGCCGCCTCGCCACCAGTAACACAGCTACATACAGCCGCCTCGCCCCCAGTAACACAGCTACATACAGCCGCCTCGCCACCAGTAACACAGCTACATACAGCCGCCTCGCCACCAGTAACACAGCTACATACAGCCGCCTCGCCACCAGTAACACAGCTACATACAGCCGCCTCGCCACCAGTAACACAGCTACATACAGCCGCCTCGCCACCAGTAACACAGCTACATACAGCCGTCTCACCCCCAGTAACACAGCTACATACAGCCGCCTCGCTACCAGTAACACAGCTACATACACCCGCTTCATCCCCAGTAACACAGCTACATACAGCCGCCTCGCCCCCAGTAACACAGCTACATACAGCCGCCTCGCCCCCAGTAACACAGCTACATACAGCCGCCTCGCCACCAGTAACACAGCTACATACAGCCGCCTCGCCACCAGTAACACAGCTACATACAGCCACCTCGCCACCAGTAACACAGCTACATACAGCCGCCTCACCCCCAGTAACACAGCTACATACAGCCGCCTCGCTACCAGTAACACAGCTACATACACCCGCTTCATCCCCAGTAACACAGCTACATACAGCCGCCTCGCTACCAGTAACACAGCTACATACAGCCGCCTCATCCCCAGTAACACAGCTACATACAGCCGCCTCATCCCCAGTAACACAGCTACATACAGCCGCCTCGCCCCCAGTAGCACAGCTACATACAGCCGCCTCACCCCCAGTAACACAGCTACATACAGCCGCCTCGCCACCAGTAACACAGCTACATACAGCCGCCTCATCCCCAGTAACACAGCTACATACAGCCGCCTCGCCCCCAGTAACACAGCTACATACAGCCGCTTCATCCCCAGTAACACAGCTACATACAGCCGCCTCGCTACCAGTAACACAGCTACATACAGCCGCCTCGCCACCAGTAACACAGCTACATACAGCCGCCTCGCCACCAGTAACACAGCTACATACAGCCGCCTCACCCCCAGTAACACAGCTACATACAGCCGCCTCGCTACCAGTAACACAGCTACATACACCCGCTTCATCCCCAGTAACACAGCTACATACAGCCGCCTCGCTACCAGTAACACAGCTACATACAGCCGCCTCATCCCCAGTAACACAGCTACATACAGCCGCCTCATCCCCAGTAACACAGCTACATACAGCCGCCTCGCCCCCAGTAGCACAGCTACATACAGCCGCCTCACCCCCAGTAACACAGCTACATACAGCCGCCTCGCCACCAGTAACACAGCTACATACAGCCGCCTCATCCCCAGTAACACAGCTACATACAGCCGCCTCGCCCCCAGTAACACAGCTACATACAGCCGCTTCATCCCCAGTAACACAGCTACATACAGCCGCCTCGCTACCAGTAACACAGCTACATACAGCCGCCTCGCCACCAGTAACACAGCTACATACAGCCGCCTCATCCCCAGTAACACAGCTATATACAGCCGCCTCATCCCCAGTAACACAGCTACATACAGCCGCCTCGCCACCAGTAACACAGCTACATACAGCCGCCTCATCCCCAGTAACACAGCTACATACAGCCGCCTCGCCACCAGTAACACAGCTACATACAGCCGCCTCATCCCCAGTAACACAGCTACATACAGCCGCCTCATCCCCAGTAACACAGCTACATACAGCTGCCTCACCCCCAGTAACACAGCTACATACAGCCGCCTCATCCCCAGTAACACAGCTACATACAGCCGCCTCGCCCCCAGTAACACAGCTACATACAGCCACCTCGCCCCCAGTAACACATCTTTATATCTACCTTCACCCCTACCAGATATGCAGTCCCATGTAACATACACCTCAGCCCGCACAGCCACACACACATTCACTGTATAGAGCATATACATACATACCATATACACAGCATATACAAAAACACACATCATATATATACATATATTTTAAGGTGTATATGCTGATATAAATTTATGCGCGTATAAATACAGCATATACATATATACACAACAGATGCATATATACACATTTATACACAGTATATACATATTTAGGGCTCATTTACACGGCCGTCTGGGGGGACGTACATACGGCCGCAAATTTGCGGCAGCATATATGTCCCCATAGAGGGCAATGGCGGGCCGGCAGCTGTAGGGTGCTGATCCGCGCTGTACACCGCAAAAAGATAGAGCATGCTCTATCTTTTTACGAGTGTGCGGCCGTGCGCCGCTGTTTTCTATGGAGGGAGAAGGGATCACCTCCTCCTCCTATCCAGCACACGGCGGTATACCCGCATGGCGGGCATACCGCGTGTGAATGTACCCATACACAGTATATACACATATACAGAGTATATACGCCGTAGATGCACATATACAGAGTATATACGCCGTAGATGCACATATACAGAGTATATACGCCGTAGATGCACATATACAGAGTATATACGCAGTAGATGCACATATACAGAGTATATACGCCGTAGATGCACATATACAGAGTATATACGCCGTAGATGCACATATACAGAGTATATACGCCGTAGATGCACATTATACACAGTATATACGCCGTAGATGCACATTATACACAGTATATACGCCGTAGATGCACATTATACACAGTATATACACAGTAGATGCACATATACAGAGTATATATAAAGTAGATGCACATATACAGAGTATATACGCAGTAGATGCACATATACAGAGTATATACACAGTAGATGCACATATACACAGTATATACGCAGTAGATGCACATATGCGCAGTATATACACTGTACATACACATATACACTGTATATACATATATATACACCTACATATACACACACAAATACATATTTACACACAAATACATATTTATATACTTACAGTTCAAGCCGGTGACTGTTCGTGGCGTCAGACGGGTGTTCGAGCTTTGGGCCGCGGGCCGTACAGCTGCTTGTACGGGCGCGGGGGTGGCTGCTACCGCGGTCCGGACTGTTGCTTGTCCGGGCGCGGGGGGGGGGGGGGGTGGTTGCCGCGGCCGGACTCTTGCTTGAACGGGCGCGGGGGGGGGGGGTTTGTCTCTTGTGCCGCGGGCCGGACGGGGGGGGGGGGGTTGTTGTGCCGCGGGCCGGACGGGGGGGGGGGTGTTTCGCATGTTAGGAGGGGGCGGGGGGACCGTGTTCGGGTGGGTGGAGTGGCTGAGGGTGGGTGATTTTTCGGGCGGGGGGCGGCGGGAGTTAATTGTTCGGCCGGAGGAGTTGCGGAGGGCGGGGGTGGCGCGAGAACTAGCGGGGCTGCTTGGATGGCCGTGCGTGTGGGCGGGCGTGGAGGCGGTCAACTTTTCCGGGGGGGGGGGGCGTGTGGCTCAGCGTTGCAGGGGAATAGGCGGAGGGCTGGCGTGGGGCGGTAGGCTTGAACATGCAAGCAGATGGGCGGGTGGGGAGGCTGTGACCTGTGCCGGGGACGGGAAGGTGGCACTGGCAGTCTCCTGTGCCGGGGATGCGGCCGGGCTTCAGGGAGATGTCGGCACAGGAGGGGAGGCGCAGGGGGTGGCATCTGGTGGGGGCCCCCTGGGGGGGCAAAATGGTGGGGGCCCCGGTGCTCGAGCCCCGGGAGCCCCGCCTATAATCCGGCCCTGCCGGATCCTAATTCCCCGGACGGGTGTAGGAAGAGGATTAAACTAACAAGGGCATAAACTAAATTCAGGGAAGCCAAAAGACGCTCTGGAGCCTTCAGTCTGAGCTGTTTTATAAAGTTAATATTTTGTTATTAAAGATGCCAGAAGCCTTGTAAAAAACAGTCCCCCCATCCCCTAGCCTAATTGGGACACTCTACCATGAGCAATGTGGTGGTAGATGTCCTTTAGGGAGCCAATTTCCATTTTTGTTGACAGTAAGATGTTTCATGTTCTACTTTATATTGAATAAAATAATAATATGTTATCATTCATAAATTGTAAATCTTGACCTTTGTATAACATGTCACTAGCTTGAACAGCACCTTACTGGCAATTCTGAAGTGACAGCATTTACTACTGAGTGACTAATGACAAATAGGTACTGTTTATAGGGTTAGTGGACCTCATAACTTCTGGACCTCATGAAACTTTGAACATGGGAGGGATGTTGTAGAAGACTTCTGTGCATCTAGGCACCAGAGCTGCAGAGGCCATGGCATCTGTGCAGTGGGGGGCTCAGTAAAGCCCTCTCAATGGATACAGATAGTGTTGAGTGTGATGGTGATGCAGGGAGCCATTGACCATCCACATCACCACATCACAGGGGTGAAGGCCATTTGTTTTGTAGCAAGACAGTGAATGTCCCAAGAAAGATACTATTACATTAAAAGGAACATGTCGCAAGATTTTACCCCGTTAAACTACCGACCCCCCAAGTAGGGTTTAAAATTTTAAAAGCCATCTGAAAATAAGCAGAGAGGAGTCTGAAATCAGTCAAGTTATAGGCTGGTGGGGAGCGTCAATTTAGACACCAGTATCTTGGGTTCTATAGCAGCTAGAACCATAATATTAGTATCAAATTAAATAAGAACATGTTATCTTAAAAACCGCATTAGACTTATGGTTCTTGGAGCTACAGAATCAGAGATATGGAAAGGCAAAATCATAGTTTGCAATTCAAGCTGTAGATGAAGATCCAATTCCCACCTGTTTATTTAACTGTCTGTATCTCCTGTTCTGTAGACCACAACTTTAAGTTTTATGAAATTTGAAAGATGAGATTCTTATTTTTTACTTGATATCAGAATTGCTCTAAGTACTATAGAACCCAAGATATAGCCATCTACAGTGTTGCACCCACTTCAGCTGGAGTAGTGGTGTAATTTTAGGTGCTCATTCATTGGGTTTTATAGCACTTAGAACCATGAAGAACCTCTTCTTCTAAATCATTCCAGGCATCCGTTCCTTTGAGCTACAGAACCTGAGATTCAGGGAGTTAAAAACATAATCTAGAATTGGATCTTTAGCTACACCTCTTATTCTCAACTATTGCCTACCCATATCTCCAGTTCTGTAGCTCACAGAACCACAAATATAATGTGGTTTAAACATAATAGTTAATGTATCTTGATTTATTACATTACCAAAGTACAAAGCTGCGTAGAGGGGATGTGAGAAATTGGAAACAGAAGTGCAGACATGAAGGGACACGTAGATAGAATTCCATACAGTAAATATGCTGTCTGACTATGCCAATCACTACATAGAGGAGCCACTCCTTACAAAAGACTGCTACAAGCCTGCAGAGAGCACATGTGAATATGAAAAGCATATGTGTGACATGCTGCTTACATGTCAGATTTCTGGTAATGGGGTCACTGAGATAACTCCAGGCGGAGGCCACAATCAGAGAGGGGGCTACAATGTGAGAAGGGGCCACGCTCTTACGGATAAATTAAATTGCTAACAGAGCCACGCCTTCTACTCCGCACCTTACTTCAACCCCACACAGTATTTACCCCTTAGTGCCCTCCATTTCCCCCTCACATTGTGTTCCTCCAGCTCCCTGTCACAGTTTAGCCCTTTTGATATTGTGCCTCCAGCTACCCGTCATATTAAATCTCCCTCTTATTTTGCCCCCCCACAGCTCCCCTCTTAATGTTACCCCCAAATAGCTCCCCCTCTTGTTGTACCCCACAGTAAAATAATAAGCACATAGGCCCAGATTTATTAAAGCCCCTGCGCCAGTTTTCTGTCAGTCTTTGCACGTTCATTTTAGTGCAAATTTCTTGCACATGTATTTGTTGGAGCAGTGCAGGGAGCGCCAAATTGATGAAGAATGTGCAGCCTCTGCACTATACACAGGCAGTTTCCACTGTTTTTGTGGGCCATATACTCACCTTTCCCCATTCCCCCACAGCAGCTTCTCTCTCCTCTCCTTTTGGCTTGAAGCTGACAGCCAGATGATATCATCACATCTCACCTGTCGGCCCTGCTACACACAACAGAAGCAGAGGCACAGGAATAATACAGGGAGCTTTCTGCTCTCTGCATTATCACTTTAATCAGCTCAGTCATTATGACAGTTGGGAGGTATGGGGGGGGGGGGACTAATAATTAGTATGGACCATTCATATGATATTGGTAGGGTGTCTGACCAATCGGCTATTTAGTATTGTTTCCCCTCCATTGTTTACAAGGCACATTGCTCTACATTGGGTAGTGGCTGTGCATTTTATTACCGCTCAAGATACTTACAGGTCATCGCTGACACGGACAGCACTTTTTTTAAGCTTGGTAAGGTCGTAGTACTGCTCTATTGGTAAGCCCCTAAACCAAGAAAAAAATGTTGAAAGTAAATTATAACAGTTTTTTATTCTTTCATTAAAAAGTGAAAGTTATCGTGTAACATAATAACATTTTACTACACTATGGGGCAGATTTACTTACCCGGTCCATTCGCGATCCAGCGGCGCGTTCTCTGCGCTTGATTCGGGTCCGGCCGGGATTTAATAAGGTAGTTCCTCCGCCGTCCACCAGGTGGCGCTGCTGCGCTGAAAAGCATCTGAACGCGCGGGAATTCACCGAGGCCGGATGAGTGCAGGTAAGCAAGTCCCGAGCGACACATTTTCCTTTCTTAAATGCGGCGGTTTTTCCGAATACGTCGGGTTTTCGTTCGGCCAGGCCCCCCGATTTCCACCGCGCGCATGCCGACGCCGATGCGCCACAATCCGATCGCGTGCGCCAAAATCCCGGGGCAATTCAGGTACAATCGGCGCAAATCGGAAATATTCGGGTAACACGTCGGGAAAACGCGAATCAGGCCCTTGGTAAATGACCCCCTATGAGTTCACTGAGAAAAGAGCATTGTTGTAAAATAATACAAGCTACTGCCATTTTTTCTCTGCTTCTGAGATCAGTGCAAGTCATAAGTGATATATACAGCCCTTTGTTGGCAAATGCAGCGATTTATAGGGGACCTTTTCCAAATTTTACCCCGTTAAAGTACTAGCAACCTTAGGTACAGTGTACATGTCACTTCAGACAGCTCCTATTTTTGGTTCTGTAATGCACAATACACAAGCTTATGGTGTCATATAGATGTGACATGATGTGATATCATCTTTCATATCACATAAGGCTTAGGGTTCTGTAATACCGGGCAGCATGGTGGCACTACAGCCTTGCAGCGCTGGGGTCCTGGGTTCAAGTCCCACCCAGGCAAAGAGTTTGTGTGTGTGGGTTTCCTCTGGGTTCTCCGGTTTCCTCCCACACTCCAAAACATACCACGCCCCAGTAGCCTCTTTTCTCCTCCTACTCTGACATCTTCGGCGTGCAGCATGCGCAGAACGGCCAGCCCGCGGCTGCACGGGCACTGCTCCGAAGCCGGAGCTACTGCGCATGTGCAGAACTCTGGCTTCTCGGATGAGGGTGCGCAGCTACGAGAAGCTGCACGCCGAAGATGTCAGGGTAGGAGGAGAAAAGAGGCTACTGGGGCGTGCAGAGGCCGCAATGTGCAGCCTCATGTCCGCTACTCCACGCCCCAGTAGCCGCTTAAGAAAATTTACATATTAGGGTATTAAAGTTAGGGACGTGAGGATTAGCTCTAACAAGGGCTATCCTCACGTACCATAAATCCACCTACCAACCGTTCTACCTCTATAGGTAGAACTGTAATGGTAGGTTCCCTTTAAAGGTAAACAGGTGAGATTTCAAATAAAAGAGGTAATTCTAGAAAGGTTATTTTATCCTCTAAGGAAGTTAGCTCTGGGGTAAAATATGGTGACAAGTTTCCTTTAGGAGCTAAAGTCTCTAGTTATTAGGGCCATAGACAACCTGTGAACTATAATCATATAAAATTAATCTTTATTTATATATTACCATCATATTCCACATCACTTTACAACTAATGTGGTATATGTATACAAATAAATAAGACATTAAAGAGCTATACCAAGATGAAATAATATGGCCTGCTCACAAGAACTTAGAATGTAAATGTTGAAGGATTGACACAAGAGTTGACAATACTTGTCCAGAAATTCTTTATCTGCAAGCAAAAATCTGTTCCCATCCACATGATTGAAAACTATTTTCAGTGAAACTTTCACCAGTATTCTCCATCACTTTCATTACATAAGATCAACATCCTCTTTGAAAATAGTACAGGCGGTCCCCTACTTAAGAACACCTGACTTACAGATGACCCCTAGTTACAAACGGACCTCTGGATATTGGTAATTTATTGTACTTTAGTCCAAGGCTACAATAAACAGCTATAAAAGTTATCACAGGTGTCTGTAATGAAGCTTTATTGTTAATCCTGGTTCTTATGACAACCCAACATTTTTAAAATCCGATTGTCACAGAGACTAAAAAATATTTGGCTGGGGTTACAATTATAAAAAATACAGTTCCAACCTACAGAACCAATCTTGTATGTAACCAGGGGACTGCCGTGTATCATGCAGTATTCGTTACCAAGCAAGAAGCTGTCACTGTTGCTTACTATCGTCATCTAGTGTTAAAATTTGAAAATGCACCTGTGAATAAATTCTATGGTAACTGAAGTGACTTAAAATGAGAAATACTGACCTCTACTGGTCGTTTGTACATTTTGAGAAATGTACTGTGATATATTATTTATTGGCTGAGTAGATTTAGAATGCAGACATTTGAGACATCACACCTCTAGGCCTCAGGCATTGTGTGTACAGAAACTGACATGTTATAATATTTATGAGACTGCACAATCCTAATAAATGGTAGACTGTGCAGAAAGAAGAATTCTCTACTGTACAACAAGAAAATGTGGGAGAGAATGGCACGTCAGTAGAATGATATCATCACAAATCACAGGACGTAACAGCAATCCGAGGTGAACAATAATGGAGTTGTTTTTGTCAGTACAACTCCTCACTTGCAGCTTGCAGTGACCTTGGCTACATTTACCCAAAGTTGACAGCAATATAGGCCTGGAGTTGTTTATATAATCCAGGCAAGTATATAAACTTCGCCTTGCCCACAAATTTGATAGCAGTTGCTAAATTACTAACCCCCCTGATGTGGAGGAGACTGGATCCCACTCCGATCCTGCAACAATGGCAAGAGAAAATAAAGGAAATATGTTGGTTGGAAGAGATGGTCCATTGTGAACTTCAGTCTAGCCCAAATTATGAAACTGTGGCCCCCCTGAAGGGTACTTAGTAGAGTTATTATAGTGCCTGCAGACTTCCTCCCCCCTCACCAGCAGGTGACTCAGCCTCCATCTGACTTTTGATATGGATAATAACTGACCCCCCCACTTTTATGTTCAGATTATTTGGCAACGGCGTCTCTCTTTCTGCATTGAAAAGTACAAAACTTCATTGGAAATTTTATTTTTTCCTGTTGCACTCAATAAAAACAGTTTACAAACTAATAGAATAAAAAGGCTGTGCACTAGTAACTTGTGAGTTTTATTTGTTGTTTGTAACAACTATTAGTTAAAATATAATAAAAAAAAAGTATGAATAAATATACCGGTATGTCATGTGAGGTAATGTAAAAATATATTCTATTTGTTACTCTATAAAAAGGCACTATATCAGAATTTCTGATGGTAGATGTCCAAACCTTCTTGGACAATGTATTTTATAGTATTGAGAACAGGTTTTCGTAACTTCAGGAACTGCAGGATTCACCTAAAAACAAGAACTTGGGGGCATGCATTTTTAATAGGTCTTCGGAGCCTAAAGGCGCTCCATTGACGTAGTCCGGAGCGCCTGAAGCTCAATAGCATATTTAATGAGGTCTTTTTAAGCTCTTATAAAGTAATAGATAGATACTTGAAGAAAGTATCTTATTAATATTATTTTTTTTATAGATAGATGATAGAAGATTGATAGTTATGAGAGATAGATACAGTATAAGAGAGATAGAAAATCGATTGATAGATGGATAGATAATAGATAGAAGATATATAGATAAATAGATAGACAAAAAGTTAGATAAATGGTTAGATAGACAGATATGTAGATATGAAATAGACAAATCATAAGAGATTGATAACTAGATGGATAGATGATAGATTTATAGACAGGTGAAGCATCTACAACCGGGGATTCAACCAAGGAGTATTAAAAGAGCAATATATCCTCTTTCCACAAAAGTCTACATGCAGGGGGCCCCGTTAGTACAAGGGGCCCTGGGCACATGCCCAGTTTTCCACCCCCTAACGCCAGCCCTGTTTGTAAGATGTCACTCACAGGTGTACACCCCCAATTGGTCAAAGTTAGAGTAGGTATGCTGGGAAAAGGAGAAAGAAAGTGTGAGTGCAGATAAAATATTACTTTTATTTATATAAAAAATAAAATGAAGAAATAGTATTCTTCAATTTGGTTAAATAGTGATAGTGAAAGTGGTTTGCCCATAAAAGAAAGATATTTTTTAAACACCTTATTATACAATTTTACTCAGTTTTATTGCTGTTTTAGCTCCTATCACTCAGTTGGCGAGGACTCTCTAAGCAGAAACTTTATGATCCATCTAGTGCTGTAAGATGTTGTGTGCTGGCAATGTGCTTAGATTATCAGGGTACAGGTTTTTAGCTTCTGAACATTCTACTAGTATCTGACACATAGAAAAAGAGAGATGAGACGGATCAGAGATCAGAGAGATGTGAGATCCATGAATATTACACACAATGATACTCTCCAGCTCTGCTACCTGCCTTCCTTCCCTGGATAAAGACTTATCTTATCTCTAGCTTGTAGAAAAAACTCTGCACACAGAAATTGTCTGTGTGTGAGCTGGTCATGTAATGGAGGGGGGAAGGGCAGGAGGCAGAGAGTACTGCAATGTGCAAATAGGAGAAGCTATTCATGAGAACAATCTGCCCTGTCCGACCATAGTCAGAAGATTTACGGTGGCATTCCAGGCAGCCAAATTTGTATACACCAGGACTAATAGAGAAAGGAATTATAACAGTGAAATGCTGTATTTTTATTAACAGTGAATTAGAGAATGCATTATTTTGTTATCTCTTGAGCAGAGATAAGTACTTGGGGGTCCTTTTTTTGAAAATTGCACCCCCTCTTGTTCAAATCTCCTTTTGCAAGTAGATCGAAGGAGAATAAAATATGAGGGACAGGATTAAGCTAAGGTAGTTCAGTGTTGTATATACTGTTATTGATATAGGCTACCTATAGCAATCTATAGCTCACACACTGTGTGTGAAACACAGGTGGTATGTGTATCTGCCCTGTGATCACAAAGTGCGCTCTTCTCTCCTCAGCTGCCTCCAAGGCGCAGTGTCAGGTGGCAGTCTGAGTGGAGAGAGCAAGGCACTGGCCGCTCACGTGGTGCAGAGACAGGCAGCAAGCCCTGATTCTCGAAACTTGTTTAACTCGTTGTGTATTGCAGATAATAGGTACATGGTACGTGGCTCAATGTCAGGATCAGTGGTGGTGGACCCACTGAACCACCGCGTGTGATGACGTAAGCCGACACCTGGGAGCACCCTAAGTGGCACCCAGTATTCATCAAAGCCTGCCGTAAAGCAGGTTGAACAGTTCCCTACACTGTACTGAGGAGACCCAACCAGGTCGAAACAGTGCTGTCTACAGTTGGGAGTCTGTTCCTTATGGAATAGATATACTGGTTTGGCTTAGTCCCACATCATGTTTTTAGACTTCTTGTAGGTCATACTTGATGTTAAGGGGGCTGCCTTTCAAGGTAGCAAAAGGAGGTATTGTTTTCCATTTAACACCTTGGAAAACTTATTTGCATTATTCCCAGAATTCCCTAGTGGAGCATCTATGGCTTTAAGTCTCCACATGCCTTTAAGGTGGCCTTAATTGGCATTGTCTCCTTAAGGAGAACACCTACTGTCTGATCGTAAAGCAGGTTGTACATGCTGCAGTGGGATACCACCAGGTCAATCCACGGTTGTAACTTGCTCGTGGCAGTTGCCAAGGCAAGCACAGGAGCGGAGTCGGTAACACAGCAAACGGTCAAGACAGGTGGCAAAGAATCAAGAACAGGAAGCAGAGGTCACAACAGGAAAATCACAAAAGTCACAATAACACGCTTTCTCTCAGGTAACAGGGCATAAAGATCCGTCCGGGTTCCTAGAAAGAGGCAGGTTATATAACAGGGCAGCTGCCGGCCAATGCCAATTAGCGGCTGTTAAAGATATATTTCTCTACAAGACGCCATTTTGGATCAATCGGCATTTTAGTCTTAGCGGGGGGTGCTGTTGACCTCTGTACAGTCATGTCAGGATTCAGACTTCATTTTGTGTGAAACTGTTAAGAAATTACTGTGTCTTCATTATAGCTACCTTATTTTTAGCTCGTCTGTTTGAAGGCCACCTTGTGACTTTTACAGAGCTAACACAAGGGTAATTAGTATAAAAATTCAGTTTGGATGAAAACAAGGCCTCTGGGAGAAATAATATGTAAAGTTCACCTACATGTTTTGGGAAAGTGAATTTATGAAGAGATATTCATTATGGCTAATAGCACTGCAGTATTCTATCACCTTTTCACGCCCCCTTGAGCTGATGATGTTATGTGTTTTCTATATGTAACTGCTCACTTATAAACTGGGAGAGATTCTGCATTTTCTAAGAGACTGGTGTGTCTTAGTTTGTGCTCTCGTCCCGGTACCGGGGAGCCATGAAAGGCTCAATATGAAAGTCACCTTACAACATGAAGGACTGTTTAGAGTCCTAGATAAAAAAATCTCTCTTTAACCCCTTAACGCTCTGCGCCATAGCTCTACGGCGCAGAGGTATAAGGGATGTATGAAGAGGGCTCACGGCTCTTCATACAGAGGGGGGGGGTTGTTGCATGTTGCAGCAAACCCCCACCGCTAATAACCGCGGTCGGTGCTTGCACCGATCGCGGCTATTAACCCTTTCAACGCCGCCGGCAAAGTCGCAGGCGGCGTTTAAAAGACGGCGGCGCGCGGGTGCCGCCATCTTTATTACGATCGCCGCGCCCCCGAACGTCGATCGGTTGCCATGGTAGCCTCGGGTCTTTGTTTGACCCGAGACTATCTGGCATCTGCAGATTCGTTACAATGAGCCAGTGGCTCATTGTAATGAATGTGCTGCAAAAATGCCATATATTGCAATACAGAAGTATTGCAGTATATGGTAGGAGCGATCTGACTATCTAGGGTTAATGTACCCTAGATGGTCTAAAAAATAGTGAAAAAAAAATAAAAAAAAAATTAAAAAAAATTAAAAAAAATAAATAAAATATTAAAAATTCAAATCACCCCCCTTTCCCTAGAACGGATATAAAACATAATAAACATATTAGGTATCGCCGCGTCCCAAAATGCCCAATATATCAAAATATAGAAACGGTTACGGGCGGCGGTGACCTCCGAGGCAGGAAATGGCGCCCAAATGTCCGAAATGCGACTTTTACACCTTTTTACATAACATAAAAAATGAAATAAAAATGATCAAAATGTTGCACAGACCTCAAAATGGTAGCAATGAAAACGTCGCCTCATTTCACAAAAAATTACCCCTCACACATCTCCGTGCGCCAAAGTATGAAAAAGTTATTAGCGTCAGAAGATGGCAAAATTTTTTTTTTCTTTTTTGTACACATTCGTTTAATTTTTTAAAATGTATTAAAACACAATAAAACCTATATAAATTTGGTATCACCGCGATCGCACCGAACCAAAGAATAAAGTAGGCATGTTATTTGGAGCGAACAGTGAAAGTCGTAAAAACTGTGCCAACAAGAACGTGTGGTTTTTTTTCCACTTATGGAATTTTTTTTCAGCTTCGCAGTACATGGGATGTTAAAATAAATAACATTACGGAAAAGTAAAATTTGTTATGCACAAAATAAGCCCTCACACAGGTCTGTACACGTAAAAATGAAAAAGTTATGGATTTTTGAAGTTGGAGAGCGAGAAATGAGCCGAAAAACCCTGCGTCCTTAAGGGGTTAAACTTCATAGAGCCAGAGCGCACACATCCTAGGGGACAGGGGACACGTGTGGTTCACCATCTGGAGCGTGGGTGGGTGAGTATCGGCTGCATCCGATACGAAGGTACTTGGGTGCCGACACTCAACACTGTCAATTGGACTATCTGTCCCTCAAAGAATCTATCCCTAACTTGGTGTAGAACAAAGCTATTGTCCCTCATGTTTCTCTATATTACTGTTGTCCTTATATGACACCACTCCAAGCAGTAAGGTAAAGAACTGATGGAGGTATGACAAAAACCATAAAGCCCTGGAGTCCTGGAGCTCTATTCTGTATGTGGGCAATACCAGATAGGCTTTAATGCTATTATATTATCGTCTTTCAAACTGAAAACTGAGAAATCTTTTTTTTTCCCCTTGCTGCACCTGTTATGCCTTATTTATGAAATATTGGTGGTTTTCCCGACACTCACCAAATTTTTGTTTTTTTGTGCAAAATTTTGGCGCCACTTATGAATCCAATACTATTCTAGTTCATTTAATTTTGTCTATGAAGTTTTATTTCATCTTCATGAACAGGGAGACAGTTCTAAATCTTCATTAATTATGAATCCCTAGCGTCACAAACTTACACCCCACTAAAAATTATAGCACACTTCCTGCAACACCCTGTGCCCAAAGTAAAAAATGCCTGTCTCTGTTTTTGGGGCAAACTGAGAGCTGTAAAATGCTAGTCTCTGGTCTATTTCACCTTCATGAAAGTGGAGGAAATTTTAGATCATACACAAATTTATTAACCCCTTTTGCCACAATCTTACATCCCAGTGTAAATTATAGCAAGAATCATGCGTCAAAAACATGTACCCTGCACCAAAATTGCTAAATGCCGCACAGTGACTTTTTGTTTACACAATATAAGGAGTTGACAAAAAAATGTGTAAATTGTGGACAAGATAGGTTATCAGTAGTTAATTAATGAGGTTCTGGCCACTGGGATATCATCACTTCTGTTATCCATAAATATTAATACGTTATTTATATTCTATTTAATTTGATATGTGGCCGTTTCCAAAGTGAAAACCTCAACCGTGAAGAAAACTTCTAGTGTTTAGTTAAAAAATGTCAAAATTGCTGTTCCCAGTATTTCAGAGACCCATCAGAATATGAAAAACATATAACATGTAATAATAATTACAACTTACAATAAATATATAACCACCCCAAATACAAAGTACGCCTTGACATCATACCTGGGCCAGGGGTCTCCTCCGTACCCATAGTGCTTGTGCCCTTTCGCCTCTTGTGGTGGAGGTTCTGTCTTTGGTCGATGCTCAGCAGGAAGAGACACAGCTCCTATTCCTCCATACTCTCTTTCCCTGCCCCATGGAAGCCTCACAATAGCTGGGGTTGATGACCGGTACTCATGATATCTGCATGGTAGGAAAAATCATGGATTATTTTTACTTTGGAAATATAATAGTAGATAATTTAGGTCCCTAAAACTTGGTAACCATGCAGGCCTTTTCACACTGGCGTTTGTTCAGTTTTATAGGATCAGAAAGCACAGATTGATTTTTATTTATTTTGCAATTAACTTGAAATGAGTCTGTTTAATTCCTTACTGAGCAAAAAAATTCAGCAGGCTCCACCCCTTTGTCCAATCTGTCCTGGGCGATCTCCACACGAACATATGCATTCATGTGTTCTAATGCTTACTATGCCACAATTTTGCAGTGAAAGGGGAGCGGAATTCAACTTTTGTATTGTAAAAATACTGTGTAATGGGACTAATATAACATATTTTAGTAAAAAACTAATTTCGGTGCTAAAACTATCTGTCACAAAAGCAGATAATTGACAAATTTCTCAAAACATTTAGAAAATTTTATGTTTTCCCATATGTAAATGCAAAACATAGCAATCAAAATTTACTACTAACATAGAGTACAAGGTGTCATGAAAAAACAATCTCAAAATCATTTTGGTGAGTTAAAGGGGCACATTTACTTACCCGGTCCCTGCACAATACCCGATCCGGAATGTCTGACGAGGATAAACTCTACCGCGATTCAAGTAGATTGTGCGCCCGATATCCTGCATGTGTCGCTTCTCCGCTCAGTTACGCTGGAGTTGACCTTCTTCCCGGTGCATGTAAGTGCATGGCTTGTGACACACTTTCAAAGTTAAATCCTGTGCTCAGTCCAAATCAGTCGGATCCTCTGATGGCACACCCCCGATTTGTGTTGCATGAAAGCTGGCACCGATGTGCCAAAATCCTCTTTGCAAAACGGAAAACGTTGGAATATCCGAAGAAAATGCGGCTGCAGGACCCTAAGCAAATGTGCCCCACATAGTTCAAAAGTTATAACTACATAAAGCAACACCTGCCAGATTGCAAAAAAAAGAGGCCGAGGCTTAACAAATTGGCTTTGTCTTGAAGGGGTTAATAAATGTGGGCCCATGTATTTAAGTGTAAGTTCCTTTAAGAGGTTTCCAGTATCTATTTTTAAAATTTATTGACTTGAGCAGTCATGTACATTCACTGTTTCTAGTGGTCACTAATGTTCTAGCAACAGATATGCAAACATAACTCTTTATTCTATAGGGGATAGCATTCCAGCATCCAGAAGCATGACGGAATTTCCCAAAAGGGGGAGTCGCAAAATTATTACACATTTACTAAGGGTCCGCGGACCGCAATTCTGTCGGGTTTCCTGACTATTTCTGTTCTGCGCTGAATTGCCCCGGGTTTTTGGCGCACGCGATTGGCTTTCATGCGACACAAATCGGGGGCCGTTGGCCGCGGACAACCCGACTGATTCGGATAAACCACAAAATTTAAAATTCAAATTGTGTCGCAAGATTAGCGCTCACATGCACCGGGACGAAGGTGAACTCCGGCGGACCTCAGCGGGGAAGCGACACATGCAGGAAATTGGACGCACGATCTTAGTGAATCTGCGGCAGCTCCGAATCCTCATTGGACATCGGGGATCGCGACGGGACGGGTCATAATTACAAGTCTCTTGAAGTGTAAAACTAGCAAGATAATTAAATTATGATTCTTTTCTACCGGACCTGCATGTATAGGTGTGCTCCCTGATGAAGTATTGCCTCTATGCAGGGCTATACAGGTTCCAGGCTACTGGATTGCAATTTTACTCCGTATAATAGATTCTTTATATAAGCAAACCAGTGGTTATGTAGAGAAAAAACACTTAAAGCCACTATACAAGACAAAGGTCTATTGGTGGAAAAATCTACAATATGCTGCATTTTAAGAAAATCTCCCCAGGACTACAAAGTATGTTGCAAACAAGAGGGCAATAATCAGAAGTTGAAGTTTTTATATCCTTTTATTGAAGAATAACAGCACAAAGGCTATCTACATGAAATACGTACATTATATAGTAATATAGAAGTTATTTTAGTCACTATGATCATGGAATATAACATATAAAAGATTATAGGTTACAGACCTCAACGTACAATACTAATCTACATTAAGTAGGGGCTATAACTATATACCTGTGTTATAATACCAGTCCCATAACTTCTTGCCTCTTCTTTGAAACCAATATAGCAGATAATGAAATCCCCATAACCTTGATTTAAACATTATGGGGCAGATTTATCAAGCAGTCTGAAAGTCAGAATATTTCCAGTTGCCCATGGCAACCAATCACAGCTCAGCTTTCATTTCACCAGTGCTCATGAATATTTTAAAGGGGAGCTGTGATTGGTTGCCATGTGCAACTGGAAATATTCTGACTTTCAGACTGCTTGATAAATCTGCCCCAATGTGTCACTTCACCCTTAATGGGTTTGTTCTACCTTTACAAGTTATCCCCAATTCACAGGATTGGGGCTAACTTCTTAATCGGTGAGGTTTCGTTAGCTGGGACGCCCACTGATCATTAGGATGGGACCCCCAGCAATTAGGAGAACAGGGATCCCGTTCTCACTATTGGGTGGAGAGCTTTCGTTTTTATCCATTCAGTTCTATGAGAGAGGTTAAAGATTGCCGGGCACAGAGCTTGGCTAACTCCGGCCGGACCAGGGCTCGTGCTTAGTCTAATGCTCCACCGGTTAGTGAGAATGTGATCCCTGTTCTGCTAATCCTGTTCTCATGATCATTGGCATCCCAGCTGTTGGTCCTTCACTGTTTAGGACGCTGTCGCCTATTCTGTGTATTGGGGATAACTTCTGAAGTTGGTACAAAGGGAATCTGTCAGCTTGATTCTCTTTATGCACTTCACTTTTGTATCAGTATATAGCTACACCCAGCTTCTTAAAATCAGTCTTTAAATGATGGAAGATTTAGATGCTTTTTATCCAGTCACTCTGGTGGACTTTTCCTTTTTAAAGGCTATGGCTCCATTACTTTAAACCCACCCTTCAGCCAGTCCTAACCTTAATCCTATTTCTATCTCACTACTTTAACTGTCAAAATCTTGTGCAAGTACAGTAGCTACAGTATTTTGGTAGCCAAAGGAGTGAAGTAGAAGGTTCCTTTGGCTGTAAATCTTGCTCATGTGCAATATAGGTTTTGTAGTAGTGATTTAGAAAGATAAGGGAAGCTTAGGGCTGACTCAGAGGTGTGACTGAATGGCTCGAATGGTGGGTTTATAGTGGTGGTGTCACGGGTGGTCCCGCGACCCATATCGCGGGTCGCGGGCTCACCCGTGCTGCTCTGCCCCCGCCAGCGCGTCGCCAGCGCGTCTCACCTGTCCCGGCTCTCGGCTCGCTCCCCTCCGCTGTGCGCCTGTGTCCCCGACTCCTCGGGTGCGCGTGGCACCTTCTCCAGATTTAAAGGGCCAGCGTGCCATTAATTGGCGCTTGCCATATTGCCCAATTCTATATATGTTCTATATGTTCCCATACCCCTCTGCTTGGACCTCCTGTTGCTGACCCCGGATTGGACTCTGACGTTGCATCTCTGCCGCCTGCCCTGACCCTGTGCCTGGACCTGACCTTGAGACTGACTGCCGTTCCTGTACCTCAACCTTGGCTGCCACTGCAGACTAGTCACGCCTGTGGAACGACCTGGTGGTACCACGCCGCAGCTTGTCTAACCCGCTTTGCGGCGGGCTCTGGTGAAAACCGTGTTCCACTTAGACTCCGGTCCCAGGTAGTGGCTTGAGTGATCGTCTGCAGTGGTCCAGAGGATCCACAAACCCTCAAGCCTGACAGGTGGTACGGTACTTGTGGGCTCCTATAGCTGTGAATCTAAGTTGGTGGACCAAAATAGCTGCACGTTGCCATATAAAAGCTACAAAAGTAAAGTGCCTGACAGAATGGAGGGGGATAGGGGGGTAATAGTAATTTACAAAGACAAATACTCATATTCATAATAATAGGTGACAGTCAGTCTTGGACTCATCCCATCTTTAAATCTATATGCTTGGATTACTGGGTTGATGAGCGGTCACAGAATAAGTAATTACTTTTTACGTTTCCTTTGGGATGTTGCTGCTGACATTAGAAATTCAAATGTAATTTGAAAACACAAATGAAGAAGATTTCTATTTTCCTGCGGAAATCCATGTACTTAGTACCTACCATGTAATTACAGTGCCGAACATAAATCAGTGCTCAGCCCTCCATTTCATTTATCTTGTACAAATAGGATGGATCTTTCATTAGTATCAACCGCACATTCAATCTATGTCTTGCAGTTATTTAAATAAATATGGTAATATGCAATGGAGGCATTGACATTGACCCTGAGCCTCTGAAAATGTGTTTTTTTTTATTAGTGTTAAAGAAAAAACTTGGCACACTTAGAACATGTAGAGATACAGCCTGGTGTATTCAAGGACACAACTCAGGCTGCTTGACAAATGTATGCTAAATCTGTATGGGAAATTAAATTACTACAGCAGATTTTTGTAGCTATGTAGCCTCCTTGAGACTGGGATTCTCTGCCAGTTATTTGGTTTACCTACTTTTCTGTGATTCTGCCTGACCTGGATTACATTTTACTTCCAGCAGCTGTGTTTTGTGATCAGCAAATACATCATGGTTTTAAACTTTGCTTTTTTGTTGTTGAGACTTCTGTTTGTAGTCTTACGGTTCTCTGTAATGGGTTTGACTCTTTCCCTCACATAAGTGGAGTGGCTGTCTAGGATGATTATTAATCAGACAGGCAAACATAGGGTATTTTGTCAGGGCTCACACTCCCTCTGCCCCATCCTCGTAGTATGGTGTCATACTGCAAAGCACAGAGTCTTCCTTGTGCCAGTCTACAGGTTATATTGAGTGCCTTATGTGTGAGCAGCCATTGTTTCCAAGGACCAGCCATTCTGTTTGGAAAAGTTAAGTCATCAGAGAAATCACATTTTGTCATGGACTACATACATAATAACTGCTGCCCTGCAGCCACAGCTCTGATCAATTTCAATGATACAATATGGAAAGAGATCCTGTCAGCTCCCACCCTAGTATAAGGTAGCTAACCTTCCAGGGTGCTGGGTGTCGCACCCATATTGATCGGCTGTTAATGTCCTATAAATTTCTTAATCTAATTTATTCTACAGTTTTAGAAAATAGTATACTCATAGCTGTCTCACTCTCCCCCTGCTCCATCAGCACTTCCCCCATCCCTCTGCCTAATATCACTGCAGCCAAGGAAGTTTCAGCACACAGTGGGTGGGGAGACATGATCCTGCACAGTGTAACAGCCTGTGAAGTTACAGCATAGAGGGGCTCTGACACTACATTCTGACTCATTAGCATAATTGATTTTAGAAGGAAGGAGGCCATGCACAGGAAATATTATCACTGAAAAAAAAAAAATTAGAATAAAACTAAATTCCCAGAAGACAATGGGCCAGATTTATCAAACCAGTTTGTCTTTTGATTGTGCAGGTTGCACCAGAGTATTGAATACTGGTGCACAGTCTTCAATTATCTGGTGCACCCTTCACTGCTCGGAAAGTATGTACTATCTTTTTTTAGCTGCAGCTTCAACATACAGCATGCAACACTATTCTGCCGAGTCGCTGTAATAAAACTCTGACTAAGCCCTAACAAATGCATTTCATCATCAATTTCACTTCATTTTAGAGTTTTATTCCCTCTACCCAGTACACGTCATGGAATTAAATACCGTCAATATGAAGTGCAATTTGTTACACAGAAAACAAGCCACAAAGACATGGAATCTAAAAAGGGAGTAGTCGTAAAGGGTTTTAATGCATGTGCAATCTCCAAAGTCATTCTTTTCAGTGTAAAGTCAGATCTGGTCCAATAAATGTGAATTCATACAAACACTTAGGCAAGAATTCTGGAATATGATGTATAGGATATCCCGCCATAACATGCTACTTATGGACACTGCATGCCGGAAAACTATTGTAGCTGGTGCTGTTGTTGCTGGCTTTCATGCTTCACCTAGTGCTAAAGCTCTTTCCAATAGGATCAAATCACAGGTTTGTTGGGTGACAACTGAGCCCACAGGCTTTACTTATAAATCATTCACATTGACGGGCAACTGCATTGTGCTAAAGTACGCAGTAATCCCTCAGCTAAGAGCAAATGTTTCAAAACTCTTACGTTCAAAGGGGATTAATCCCTCCCGCACCTCCTCTATTATAACAGGGGTTTACATTTTACTAACTGATTTGGCTACAACATTTTAATGTGATTATAATGTTCTGACATAAAGTAATCCTAGGATTAAATATTTCTATGTGTCATGTAGACTTTATAGATAAAACATGCAAATAGGTATGGAACAAAACAGACCAATATATAAGGAGACATTGGATATTGTGGCCAGCATTTTAGATTCAAAGTATAAGGGTGGTTTCACATTGGTGTGTTTCTCACATCAATGATTTTTCATTGAACCCATTTTGGCTTTTGGACACATACAGATTGGTTTTCTCTACCTGGCTTCAGTAATTTTTCACTGATCATTGGTCAATTTAGAACCTGTTGTCGTTGTGTTCACTGATAACACTGGATCAGTTGGAAAAAAAGTGTGAAAAAGCCCATTGAAAATAGGGGCATCACGGTGGCTCAGTGGTTAGCATTATAGCCTTGCAGCGCTGGGGACCTGGATTCAAGTCCCAGGGTCAACATCTGCAAAGATTTTGTATGTTCTCTCTGTGTTTGCATAGGTTTCCCTTGGGTCCTCCAGTTTCCTCCGACACCCCAAAACATAGTAGTAGGTTGATTAGTTTCTGTGCGCTATATAAATTACTGAATTATTGTTATTTTTATTATTATTAAAAGAATGGATGTGTAAAGCATTAGTGAAAAATCACTGAAGCCAGGAAGAGTAAACCAATCTGCATGTGTTCATAAGCCAAAATGGGTTCAGTGAAAAATCAGTGATATGAAAAAAACTGCCAATGAGAAACCAGCCTAAGATTCTTAGTACTTAGAACCAATACTAAGTACAGTACTTAACATATTGTAAGAATTTTAAAGAAAAAGAGGACATCACAGAACAATTACTCCCTAGACAGACTGGGTGAGATATACTACACATCATATTACAGAATTCTGGCCTAAGTGTTTAGTTGCCTCTTAGACATTTTTACAACTAATTTAGGAAGGAGATTTGTATGAGCAAAATTTAGCACTGGAACAATGGTAGAGGAAGTGTGTGGGCACAGCCGACACCTAATACAAAACAAGGCAGCGATGAAGTGGACAGGGGGTGTGAAGGTATTAACTCCACCGGAGTGGTGCTCTTATCCGAAAAGGTACAACAGTCCAAATAGATGCAAGAATAGAAGAACGGATGGCACTCACCAAAGGTAGAAAAGTCTTCTTTATTGATTCAGGGTAAAATACAGGGAGGCACGCAGTGCCGCTATGCCGACGGGCCGTTTCGCGCTTTCTCCAGGCACTGTAGTATAAAATACTATCTAACATTGCAAAGTTTAAATACGGTATATCTGCCCCTCTGCTATGAGGAGAAAATTGTGCCTCAAGAGGGCACTATACAGTATGATTGTCTATACAATGGGAGTTTTGGAAACAGTATAGTGGAGGTGGTTTGGGCAGTAGCCATGGGCCCAAGCCTATTAGGGAGCCCATGGCCATTAAAATCAGCCACCAAATTTTAGAACTTGAACCCATGAAATCCTTGTACATCTGTTGTTGCTCTCAATACACACGTACCCAAAAGCTTTTTCAGGACCTTTGACCACCCTCCAAAGTTCAGAATCTGAGATTTGAAAGCAGACAGTAAGAACGCATCTGCCATTCCCCAGGAAGCTGATTCTAGTACCATAAGTAGGAAGTGAATTCCAGACTTGTAGGGGCTGTAATGTTCATATAGCCCAGGGCCCATATTAGTCTTAATCCGCCCCTGGTTGGAAATTGCTGAACACAGAACGGAAATCTGGCGGGGGTTGTTTTTTCCCTCTCTGCGCCTCTTGTGCCTGAATTTATAAAGTGCCAACGCCACAATATTGGTGTTTTCTGACACTCCAGACTTTTTTTGGGTGCAAAACTTTGGTGCTGCATGTGAATCTACCAGTTTTCTGGCGCTTTTTTTTTCCTGACACATTTTTGGGACAATTTGTGGCGCAAAAAGAGAGCTGCACTAGGGAGTTCTAAATCTTTTAGTCCGTCATTAATCCCTTGCGCCACAAACTTACATCCCATTGAAAAATAAAGTACAGTTCCAGTGCCATAATTAATAAATGCCCCTCAAGGTATCTTAGGTATGCGAGTAGAGTGAATAGCAGTGCTGGAGGTAGATATGCGCTTTGCTTGGTAATTTCCAACACTCCCATGCTTTTGAATGGAGTAGCAGGACCCATGCTGGACTTGCCACCCCACCTATTAATGAGACAAGGACCCACATTTACTAAGAACAGTGCAGTCTGCACTATATGCAGTTTGCCTGTGTATAGTGAAGAGGGTGCGGGATTAGGATGTCTGGAATCTGGCATCCTCTGCATTGCTCAGACAGAGGGCACCACTTTTTTTTGGTGCACCTTTAGGATGGGGCGTGCAACCCACTTTTGTCGGGTTTTAGGAGCATGATGCGACTGAGCTCCTAAATGCCCATGTCAGGCTTATGGGATGTGGATCCACTGGACCACTGCAGACGATGACTCAAGCCACTACCTGGGATCGGAGTCTAAGTGGTACCCGGTTTTCACCAGAGCCTGCCGCAAAGCGGGTTAGACAAGCTGCGGCGTGGTACCACCAGGTCGTTCCTCAGGCGTGACTTGTCTGCAGAGGCGGCCAAGGTTGAGGTACAGAAACAGCAGTCAAGCTCGAGGTCACAGTCCAGGCACAGGGTCAGGGCAGGCGGCAGAGATGCAACGTCAAAATCCAAACTGGGGTCAGCAACAGGAGGTCCAAGCAGAAGGGTACAGGAACACAGAACACACGACAGCAACACGGAGGAACACTGGTACACGGGAACACAGAGGTGGTCAGGCAACACAGGAACATGGAGGAAGTCAGGCACGCAGGAGACACAGGAATGCAGGAGACACAGGAATGCAGGAGACACAGGAACGCAGGAGACACAGGAACGTAGGAGACACTGGAACGCAGGCAAATCGCAACAGAGCTTTCTCTAAGGCTGTGATGCACAAAGATCCGGCAGGGTTAGTTAGGAGAGGCAGATATAAATAGCCTCATGGGAAATGACCAGCGCAATCAATGACACGCTGGCCCTTTAAATCTCCTAGAAGTGCCACGCGTGCGCCCTAAGGAGCGAGGCCGTGACTCAAGAGCGGGGAGAGGTGAGACGCGCTGGCGCGGCGCCTGCGGGGAGCGAGAGGCACGGGTGAGCCCGCGACCCGCGATGTGACAGCCCATTTCAGTGCAGTATAGTGCAGCTGCGACACAAATGCGTCTTAAATACATGTGCAAACAGTTTGCACTGAAAATAATGTGCCACGTCAGATAGAAAACTGGCACTGGGGATTTAATATTTTGGGACAATGATCAGTGGGGATCCCAGCTCTCGGACCATCACTGATAAGCTTATTATCCCCTATCCTGTGAAAACTTGGTGCAATCCCACAAATTACAACAATAGTCCATGATTATTCAGAGCTGCAGTAACAACCCTTGAACTTTCCTTACTGGTGTCTTCATATATGACACAGAACAGGTTTTAAGTGAAAATTAGGCAGAATTCTGGTGTTTTGCTTAATATTCCAATGTACTATACTAGTGGTGGCGAACCTATGGCACGGGTGCCAGATGTGGCACTAAGAGTGCTCTCTGTGGGCACTCCAGCTCAGTACAGAGTTTACCAGACAGAACTCAAAGAATCAAGATTTACTAATCTCGGTGCTATTTTAACCCTTTAATCGCCACAAAGTATCTCATATGTCCTCATAGGGTGGCACCTAAGTGGCCAAGCATGTATAAGATATGTCCTGGATTATAGGAGCAATAACTTTGGATCCCTGGCACCTAGAATCTCTTGGCAACTTGGAACTGAGGGATAAGGGAGAAAGTATGGAGAGGACCGGATTATCTTTGAATGTCCTCCTGCTGACCCCACAACTCTTCCTGTACAGCAGCACCCTGGAGAGAAGCTACAGTGATAGTCCGGATTTTCCCTCCTGCCTTCAGTTGTATCTTTGTCCTCAGGAGGCAGGTATGATTGAAAGTTCAACAAATAAATGAATTACTGCTTATATTGGCACTTTGTGATAAATGGTGGGTTTTGGTTGCAGTTTGGACACTCGGTCTTGTGACAAGGTCACTATTGAATTGCAGAGAAAATTAGTGTTCATGTGTATTACAGCGACCACAGTGTAAATTGAGTCACAATGGAAGCTGTTTTCCATGTGTTGGTCTCTTGGAAGACCTGGTACAAGACTCTAATTGCTGGAGTGGAGACAGAAGTGTGATCACTGCTCCAGACCAAAGCATCCAGATTGTAATGGTCTAACAATGCACCAGGTGTGCAATCCCTTAAAGAAGGGTGTGGAGCATTCAGAAGGGGCTCTCTACCTGGAGACACAGAAGCTGGATTGTGTGAGAGCCACATGTGAGTGACACAGGGTTACTGAACGTATTTTCCATACTGGCAGGGAGAAGCCCTCCGGTGCCTAGTGAGGGCCGCCACTGGACAGGCAAGGATTTTGTTTGATACTGGTGTTTTCTGGAATAAAACACAGTTTTCAACATTAATCCTGCTGTCCATGAGAGCTTTGTCATTGCCGACCCCCACGTTTGAGCTGAACCCCTACAGTCTCTAAAAGGCTACATCACTGTAGTATACTGTATGCTATATATACCATAGCTGAGGAAAATTTGACTTCACTCAGTTATAATATTTATTTATGGGTAAAAGAAACAAGATATAAAATATAACACATAAAATCAGTAGATGATAACCTGATTATATGTATATATATGATTTTTTATGTATAGCAGATTTATGCTTTTTAGTATTTATTCTACATGATCAACATAAAGAATATTATGAAGTCTCCCTATTCTTCAATTATTCTCTTAAAAATAAAATCTAAAGTGAAATGTATGAACATTCCTGCAGCCCAGATTGTGTCTCTTACCTTTCTGGGGATGTTGTAGGACGTGGTGGAACTTGTTGGGGTGTCAGTAGTTCAGAAGACTGTAGGGTTGGGGAAAGCTCCTGTGCCCCTTCATTCTGTCTGTAGTAGTAAGACAGGTCGCACTGCACTGCCATCCTTCATGTTTCAGCTGATTCCTCAGAAGAGAAGAACCTTGTAATCAGATATGTGTCCAGGCTGGAAACACCCACTAAAACATACACCAACAGAGCAGCAGAGGCATCCAGGTAACAGCACAGTCCGCCTACAACACTCTGATTGTCACTTGCTGAAACTTTAACAATTGCAAGATAGCATTACATGTCATTCACTCACCAGAATAGGAAACTGGAAGGTGACTGCCCAGCAGGTTCATTACACCAATGCTTCTCCAGTGCTTTATATAGTTAGAGCTCTTGAATACAGCATATTAAGTTCCAAGTTGAATACTGATCCTATAGAGTACTACATTCTTATTAAATGTTGTATTGTGGCGGTTCTACTCCCTAGAAGAATTGCTTTTAGGGAGGAAAACCTCTGTAACATGTTGTGGTACAGAGGACAAATCTAACACCTACAGAGCACATTTGTGCAAATGCTAATGCCTCATGCACACAAACTTATGTGCAACACCCCTGCCAACACATAGGCAAGGTATTTGTTGCAAATAGCGTCCTCTCCATGTTAGGAGCTGTTAGGGAGACTGATCACCTCTCTAGGAGGTTTCTAAATAGTGGAGAACTTTGTGATTGCAGCTGTAGCCACTACCTGGTAAGGCAAGAGTTAGCAATGTGAAATGTTTTTGTCCAATAAGAATCTCTATACTATTGTAAAGCAAGCTGGAAGCTGATTGGAGAGTGTTACCACCTGACCAAGGGATTATAAAAACCCCTGGTGGGTGGGAGTCAGTCGGAGTGAGAGAGACTCCATCTTGGAGCACATGTCAGCCAAGCAACCAGAGGAGAGGGCAACTCCTGCAGAGCTGCACCAGCCCATGTCATAATACCAGGAAACAGAAGTGTCCAGGTAAGCTGCCTGACATATTAGGACACGTCAGGAGACTTCATCCCCAGAGCAGAGATTTACTATCTGGACTCCATCGTTGCCAGCCCAGCCTGAAGCTACTACCAGGCTGCGAACAACTTTCCTGCAGACCAGCTATCTCCATCAAACTTCCAGCTTGTTCAATATGCTGCTACCATTTGGCTGTTGCCTGCTATTCGAAGTTGAATAAATAACTGTAAGTTGATTTGCACAAGGTGCCTCAGTGTAATCCCTGGATCAGGCTGTATCACCACCACGGGCTCCCCAACCTACATCATCTAGGGACTCCTACATACACCTCAGGGGTTGCCCCAGGGAAAAACCTATTTCATAAGCCTCTCCCTCCATATTTCTTGTACACACCACCTGCCCATGGCCGCATAATCCATCCACTCCGGTATTCTGGGCCCCGGGTGTCTGCAGCCACAGAACAAAGGCTAGGCATATGGGGGATGTTGCATATGCTACACATGGGTCAGGTATAGCATACAGTCAGCTATAGAAGGGGCTGGGGGAGCCCTCCTCACCCCTCCCCTCTCCATAGGGCGTCGTGTAGTCATGCCGTATTTCTGGCAAAAGATATATGTTTTTTCCGGCAACAGCAAGGTGACACGTGTAAGCTAACCGTGCTGTGCACAATGCACTTCTGTGGCGGCCGTATGCTAGCTGCTGTTTGTCCTATAACTTTGTGTACATGGGACCTAAGACTGGCTGCACACAAAAGTTTTCATCCCGGAGAAATGGACGAGTATGTTGGTCCAATTCCACGGATTGAAGACATTGCACAGAGGGGAGTCTTGCATTGTACAGAACTATGATGTAAGGACTCTCTTTCTGCCAGCCAGACAGCAGCACTGGTACTGTAACAGTTCTGCCTGTACTGTAGTTCGGAGTTTGTATAATCCATAATTAGTCTTGGTCACTCCTGGTAGTGATATGAGATTAACAGCTCAGTGAAATGTGCAGGCTGGGGCATAACAAGAAGAGGCAGGGCCCGATAGAAAACTTCTTAATGCCTACCCCCTACCTGCACAGAATATGTTCTTATTTGTATACATTTATACTCCTACTCACATTTATACACTTATGTGCACACATTTATTTATACACTTATTCAGATCTGTCCCAGTAGCTGCTGACCACATGAGGAAATACACGTCAGGAATTAGAGATGAGAGATCCCTAGTCCTGTCGTTATGCTGTTCCCTCCCTCTTCTCTGGCATTTTTTTTCTGAGCTGCCAATTCTTGCTGTACAATAGACCATAATATTTATATAATGGTTCACATTCTTTATTCTTTAGTGTGACAGGTCAGATGCCTGAGCCCCCTGACACTGCGGGCCCCATAGCAGCCGCAATGCCTGCTACCGCTGTAGTGTTGCAAATGTACGACAGTATACTATACATCAATGAGAGACTGGTAGACCTAGGGCCCACCAGCGAAATACAGGGTGGGTCATTTATATTGATACAACTAAATAAACTGGGAATGGTTGGTGATATCAACTTCCTGTTTGTGGTACAGTAGTATATGGTGGGGGGGGGGGGACTTTTCAAGATGGGTGTTGACCATGGTGGCCATTTTGGATCCAAATTTTTTTTCCAACGGGAAGAGGATCATGTAACATCAAACTTATTGAGAGTTTCACATGAAAAATAATGGAGTGCTTGGTTTTAACATAACCTTTTTCTTTCATGAGTTATTTACAAGTTTATGACCACTTATAAAATTGTGCTAGATTGTCAATGCACCCCCATTTTCCCACTCTTGACACACTGATCACAACAACGCAGAAGAAATGCTAGCACAGGCTTCCAATATCCGTTGTTTCAGTTTGTGCACATCTCGTATCTTCACAGCATAGACAATAGTTCAGAGCATTCCTACATGAACAGTTCCCTGGAAAGTGGATTTGTCGTCAGGGGCCAGTTGAATGGCCACCAAAGTCTCCAGATTTGACTCCCTTAGACTTTTATCTTTGAGGTGACCTAAAAGCAGTTGCCTATGCTATGAAGATACAAGATGTGCAGCATCTGAAACAATGGATATACACCTGCAACACCCCTGCCAACACATAGGCAAGGTGGTTGTTGCGAATAGCATCCTCTCCATTTCAGGAGCTGTTAGGGAGACTGATTACCTCTCTAGGAGGTCTCTAAGTACTGGAGCATTTTGTAATTGCAGCTGTTGCCATTGAATAGTAAGGCAAGAGTTAACAATGCCAAATGTCCACTGATATGTCTTGTGATATTGTAAAGCAAACTGGAAGCTGATTGAAGAGTGCTACCACCTGACCAAGGGAATATATAAACCCCTAGTGGGCGGGAGCACAAGGTCAGACCTCAGGAGGAAAGTGAGAGACTCCATCTTGGAGCACATGTCAGCAAAGCAACTAGAGGAGAGTGAAGCTCCTGCCGAGCTGCACCAGCCAGTGTCGTAATACCAGGAAGCAGAATTGTCAAGGCAAGCTGCCTGACACATAAGGTCAAGCCCCAGAGCTGAGATCCACCATCTGGACTCAGCTCCATCTCTACCAGCACAGCCTGAACTTACTACCAGGCTGCGTGCAATCCTTCCTGCGGACCAGCTGTCACCTACCATCTAACCAGCTTGCTGAATCTGCTGCTTCCATTTGGCCGTTGCCTGCTGTTTAAAGTTGAATAAAGAACTGTAAGTTGATTTGCACAACGTTGCCTCCGTCTAATCACTGGATCCGGCTGTATCACCTTCCATTAACCAGGGACTCATCCTACAGACACCACTTGTGGACACCTGCCAGGCTGTAGGACAGCCCTCCGGTCCCCATACCAAGCACCATGACCACAGCGTGCCCAAGTTTGCACTAGCCACCCACTCCAGTATTCTGGACCGGGTGCCTCCAGGCCACAAGAAAAGGCTAGGTCCCGGTGGGGGACGTTGCACACCCAATACATACCCATTGCATACCCATTACTGATCCCGGGGCCTCCTGACACTGCAGGTTCCATAGCAGCTATGTCTGCTACCACTGTAGTTACTACAAGGGTGCCCTTTGGATCCCTCCCCTTTTGGGCTTCAAAGCACAGGAGTTGGTCTCCCTGCTCTGCACTTCCCCTCTCACAGCAGTCCTGTGAGATAGGAAGCTGCCAGCCAACCTTCCCTCCACGAATCAAAATAATCACGTGTGCCTGTGCCGGATTCTTGCCTCACCAGCCAGAGGCCTGATCGGACGAAGTTGCGCGTATTTAACACTGTTCTGGTGCTGCGTGTGTTCTATCTTCTGGATCTATACAATCAATGTGCAACACCTCTGCCAATGCACAGGCAAGGTGTTTGTTGAGAATCTCACCCTCTGCATGGAAGGAGCTGTTAAGGAAACTTATCACCTCTCTAGGAGGTCTCTAAATAGTGGAGAACTTTGTAATTGCAGCTAAAGCCACTGCCTGACAAGAGGTAACAGTGTGAAATGTTGTCCAATAAGAATCTCTGTACTATTGTAAAGCAAGCTGGAAGCTGGTTGGAGGATGCTCCCACCTGACCAAGGGAGTAACAACCCTTAGTGGGCAGGAGCACAGGGGAGGACTAGTTAGAGAGAGAGACTCCATCTTGGAGCACAAGTCCTACAGGTTAGTCATCAAAGCATGCAGATGAGAGTGCAGCTCCTGCAGAGATACACCAGCCAGTGTCCTAATAACAGGAAACATAGGTGCCTCAGGACAAAGCCTGACACCCTTAGGGCAAGTCTGGAGACAAAGCCCCTGAGCAGAGGTCCACTATATGTACTAGACTCCATCTTTACCAGCCCAGTCTGAACTTACTATCAGGCTGCGTGCAATCCTTCCTGCGGACCAGCTATCTCCCACCAGCCTTCCAGCCTGTTGAAGCTGATGCTACTGTTTGGCTGTTGCCTACCATTTGGAATTGAATAAAGAACTGTAAGTTAATTTGCACAAAGTGCCTCTGTGTAATCCCTGGATCAGACTGCTTAACTTTCATCATCCAGGGACTCCTACAGACACCTCAGGGGTTGCCCCAGGAAGAAACCTATTACATCAGCATCCCACTCCATATTCCTTGCACACACCACCTGCTGGAGACCTGCCAGGCTGTAGACCCGTCTTCCGGTCTCAATACCAAGCACCAAGAGCACAGCGTGCCCAAGGCCACATAAGACAGCCACTCTGGTATTCTGGGCCCCGGGTGTCTACAGCCACCAAAGAAAGGCAAGGCCCCGGTGGGGATGTTGCAAATGCAACATTTTTGTATTTATGGGTTGGTAAAGGGGCTTTATACATCTACATATGTGTTTATATGTTAACTAAATCATTAAAGATATAAAAAGGTTTAAATAGTGTATTAATAAAGTGCATTTTAAATGTTGGAATTGTTAATAAATTACGGAGCATTTTTTTCTTGCGCAGTGCGATGGACTTCTTACTTCCAGTAGAGAACCTGTTAAAAATTTGAATCCTACCCCTCTGTCCTTCGAACCCCCACTCATCAGATTGTTATCCCCTGTCCTGTGAATAAGGGATAACAATATCACTTGGTACAACCACTTTTGGATGGACACTGATAATATTGGTATTCTTTAGGTATTACCATATACTGAGCAATGTCATTGTTCCTTTTCAGCAAAGTAATGATCTGTAGTGAGACACCCTCCCTCTGACATCTTGATTCTGATATGATGAGTTTGTAGTCTAGGGAACTGTTACCATAGGGTTCTGTAGGCTAATACACATAGATACTGTCTCTCAGGACATACAGTAGAGATAACTAAAGGCGTGTAGTAAAGCCTATTCAGACTGAACACTACTTTACGGTTATAAAGGAGTCTGATCTCCAGGAGCAGTCTGCATTGTGTCTGATGATTAAATGCACCACAAGTCAATAAGGTTCTGCAACTGGATTAACAAATTGCTTTCAACTTATTTTCAGTGACCTGACTGACTTACCTGCTATGTGCCACACACAATAACATACACAACAATTCTTTGCCATATATTCATTATTGAAGTTGCTCTCCGTGTAAATATCAGTGATGTCATATCAGAGCAGGACAACTAAAAACACAGCAACATAATTTATTATCACCATAAATGGTCAGTCCCTGACCACTCTTTTATTGTTGACTTTTCCTATGAATAATGTATATACAGTACAGACCAAAAGTTTGGACACACCTTCTCATTCAAAGAGTTTTCTGTATTTTCATGACTATAAAATTTGTAGATTCACACTGAAGGCATCAAACTGTGAATTAATAGATGTCGAATTATATACTTAACAAAGAAGTGTGAAACAACTGAAAATATGTCTTATATTCTAGGTTCTACAAAGTAGCCACCTTTTGCTTTGATTACTGCTTTGCTCACTCTTGGCATTCTCTTGATGAGCTTCAAGAGGTAGTCACCACATAAAGTTTTCACATCACGTGCCCTGTCAGGTTTAGTAAGTGGGATTTCTTTGCTGACTGGCTGACATGAGGAAACTGGCTGACATGAGGACTGCCCCAGGAAAGGAAGACCAAGAGTCATCCCTCTGCGGAGGATAAATTAACACCAGGTCAGATAAGAGACCAGGTCACTGCCACACAGAGGTCTGATGTTTTACGAGACTGTGTGCAGCAGCCTTCATGGTAAAAGAAAGGAAACCACTGCTAAGGACAGGCAACAAGTAGAAGAGACTTGTTTGGGATAATGAACACAAGGAATGGACATGAGACCAGTGGAAATCTGTGCTTTGGTCTGATGAGTCCAAATTTGAGATTTTTGGTTCCAACCACTGTGTCCTTGTATGATGTAGAAAAGGTGAAATAATGGACTCTACATGCCTGGTTCCCGCCGTGAAGCATGGAGGAGGATGTGTGATGGTGTGGGGGTGCTTTGCTGGTAGCACTGTTGGGGATTTATTAGAAATTGAAGGTATACTGGACCAGCACGGTTACCACAGCATCCGGTTTGTGTTTAGTTGGACCATCATTTGTTTTGAAACAGGACAATTACCCCAAACACACCTCCAGGCTTTGTAAGGGCTATTTGACCAAGAAAGAGCGTGATGCTATGCCAGATTACTTGGCCTCCACAGTCACTACATCTGAACCCAATCGAGATGGTTTCGGGTGAGCTGGACCGCAGAGTGAAGGCAAAGGGCCAACAAGTGCCAAGTCTCTCTGGGAACTCCTTCAAGACTGTTGGAAGACTATTTCTGGTGACTACCTCTTGAAGCTCATCAAGAGAATGCCAAGAGTGTGCAAAGCAGTAATTAAAGCAAAAGGTGGCGACTTTGAAGAACCTAGAATATTGTAATGGTCCACAGACAACAGAACTAAAGTCTCTGTGGGAAGAGTCCGGAAGGAGGAGTCTGTGGATCGGTGGACCCTCTGTACCACCACCCGAGTCTAAGTGGCACCTGGTCTTCACCAGAGCCCAGTGCAAAGCGGGATGGTCTTGCTGCGGCAGGGTGCCACCAGGTTATTCCACGGGTGCGACTAGGCCTGTGGTAGCAGCCAGGGAAACCGGGGATGAAGGAAACAGTCCAAGCCTAGAATGACAGCAGGAGTACGGCTTGTAAGGATGAGCTGGAACTCACAGCAGTTAAGCAGGCAACTGGCAGGACTAAAGATGAAGCTTCCTACATTGGACACAGCTACATCCCAGCCTGCCCCTGCATCCAGGCTGGGGAACAGACTCCTGTGGTTCCCTCTCCAAGAGCACTCCCAGTATCCTACCTCTGTAAGGAATTGTTTGGCCTGTTGCTGCTGTTGGTTCAAATAAAGAACTGTAAGTTACTTTTATGCACAACATTGCCTCATCTATCTACCATGGACACATACTAGAGACTCTAAGGGCTGCCCCAGGGAGAACCAGTACCACAGCCTCTCCCTCATCTAATTTCTTGCACACACCACCTGCTGGAGACCTGCCAGGCTGTAGGACAGCCCTCCGGTCCCCATACCAAGCACCGTGACACTAGGGTGCCTAAGCCGCAATCGCCAGCCACTCCGGTATTCCGGGCCCCGGCTGTCTCCAGGCCCCAAGAAAAGGCTAGGCCCCAGTGGGGGATGTTGCAGTTGTGTGAGAAAGCTCAGGACACGAGAGACAGGTTGTGTATAAAAGAATAACTGGGGGGACATTGAAAACAGATTGAGGTAAATGTAGGGGAGCAAGTTTGTGTGATAATAGGGAATATGGTGAAGCAGGCTGTGTGAGAAATGGGAACAACATGTAGAGGGGAAAGTGTGTCTGGAGGATGCAGGTTGTGTGCAAAATAGAGGGACAAATTATGCTAGGTTATCGGGGTGTATTGGGTGTGTATACAACTTTAAAATACAGGCACACACACAAAACATACAACCTACAGGTTATTATTAGAGATGAGTGAGTATACTCGTCCGAGCATACTGCTCGGTTGAGTATAAGCATACTCGGACCGGCTCGTTGCTCGGACGAGTATCTCACCGCCTCGAGATCGAGCATTAAATTAATAAAAGACAGTGAAGAACAGTTTTTACAGTGCAGAATAACACATTACACAGAATAGAATAAAAACAGTGAAAACAGTGCAGAACACATTGAAAGAACACTATTTTTCACATACCAGATGTTTGTGCACATCTCCTAACTTAGCGGAAGACACGCGCGAACACCTGCAAAGTGAAGAATAGTGTTATTTCAATGTGTTCTTACAAGGAAAACATCTGTAAACATCTGTAATGTGTTTTTCTGCACTGTTCTTTTAATGTTTTCTTTCAGTAAAAATATGCTCGGGTCTCCCATTGACTTTAATGGGGTTCGTTTTTTGATACGAGCACTCGAGCATCGGGAAAAGTTCGCATCGAATAACGAGCACCCAGGCATTTTAGTCCTCGCTAATCTCTAGTTATTATGTGTTTACTTATTTTCAACTTTGTTACACTTTTTTTTAGGTGTTCTAGGGTTCCTTCGATATACTGCAATACTCCTCTGGGCTGTCATGGAAACCCTTCGCCGCCCCCTGATGACCTCATGGAGGACGACGATGAAATTTAAGATTGTGAACATTTTTAGCCACATCTCAGGTGAATCATAACTACATTAGAAAAGCATCCTGACATTGCTGTAATATTGCATCTTATCTACAATTATTAAGTCCTTGGTAGTGGTACAGTATGTGGCCCTGTGAACTGGTAAACATTGTTCACTTACATATAATTGTTCTTCATATAAATGTGTGTACATGTAAATTGAATTAAATATAAATAAACTTTAGTAAACTTATTAAAGTGGACAGGAGTAGAATGCTGCCCTCTAGTGGACCTAATATATATTACAATGATCCTTTACACTATTTGAAGAATTATCCGTGTCCATGTTAGAAATATACAATCATGGCCGTCACTAGGAATTTTTTTTACCAAAACATTTTTGAGCTATGACAAGTGCCCACTCTGTGTATAGATAGCCCCACCAGTCCAAAATCACCCCCCACCAGTTCACAGCAGATTGCCCCCTTTTATGAAATGTCCACCCTAGATGCCTCCCTTTAATGAAATGTCCAGCCTGATGTCCCCCTTTAATGAAATGTCGTGCCAGATGGCCCCTTTATTCTGACCTTGCAGCTTCTTCTTCCTGACCCCGCGGTTCCATCTTCTCCTTGTGGCTCTGTCTTCTGCTCTTCTGGCGCATCACTAAGACGCGGCAGTGTTGCGGCAGCAGGACGTCATAGTATAAGGGCCAACGCATACAATATGATGTCACACGGCAGCGACACCACCGTGTCATACTTATGCGCCCAGGCCAGAAAAACAGAAGACGGAGCCACAGGGCCAGGGAGAAGAAGCCACAAGATGAGTACAGATTTATTTTTTCCTCATATAGGGCCGGGGCATGGGCGGTTAGTGGGTACTGTGAACCCCTCGGGCCCCCTTTTGATATGAAAATGGACGGGCCCTTGAACACAATCCCACTGGAGCCCCCCATGATGGTGGCCCTGTATGCAGTGGAACATGTGTGCAGCCTAAATGGAAAGTGACCGTAGGGAGTATTCATGTATTGTGCTTATTGACATTTCTTGAAATTTTTTCTTTATTCCTTCATTGCTTTGTTCCAGTTATTAAAAAGCTGAGATTCTGGGGTGCTTCAAAGATCTAATTACTGAGAACACTTAAAGAGGGGACCTGCAAAGGCGGACTAAGGCCGAATTCATACGACCATATGGGGGACATATGTACGGCCGCAAGCTTGCGGATGCACATACCTCCCCCATAGACGGCAATGGCTGCACTGAACGATGCGGTGCTGTACACGTGCCTGCTCAGCTATGGCCCGGCAGGCATACGTTCGTGTGCATATGGCCTTAAATTCTATGTAAGGCTGTGTGCACAAAATTGTTTGCAAAAGCAGGCCACAAAAAGGGCCCATTCCCAACTCCATAGAAGCTGAACAGCAATAGGGCCAAGAATAGCACCTGCTCAATAATTTGCCACCCAGCTCGGCCACGGTGTGGTGAGACATAGTGGGCTCACTGGACTATTACACCATGGGACACCATAGTCGTGTGTGTGAGCTTATGGTAAATTATCCGTCCGTATGCTATTTGTTGAATCAACATACAAACAAATTCGGAGAAGAACGAACAGACAATAGTATTTTATCTTCTGTAATCATTTTATTGTACTATTTGCTAGATTAAATATGCTTAGCTGTTGTCATTGTCACTTTGTACAGTCATGGCTGTTATTCAGGTCTGGTGCTATCATTAACAGGAACCTGATTTCACAACTGTGTACAAAGCGTCAGGTTCAAGCCTCGGGAATAGAAAGTCCCATAGAGATCTTCAATGCCCAGTGCTGGTAGGGAGTAAAAGCTGCAACTGTTCCGGGTTTCTATGAATGGACCACAGGTCCGCGATGCTACATGTGATGGTTCCGCTCGTAGTCATATGTCATTGTCTGGCTTCTGAAATGAGAGTAGGACTTTATTATAACACTGAGAGTTAAGGAGCACAGTTTTCAGCTTATGACTGTGATGCCGCTGGATAGAGACGTAGAAAACATAAACTGACAACAAATTATTGTCCTAAAAAAGCCTGTAGACAGCCACAAGATGGCAGGCACCATTCCATCCTAAAAAAACCCTTCTGTATATCATCATGCTGTTATTTACATTGTACTATTATACAAACCTATAGGCAGGGATGGCTCCAGGTGTCAGTAGACCCCTGGGAAAAAGTGCCTCTGTGGGCCCCTTTGTAGCAAACTCATGTTTCGGCATCAAAAATTCAGAAACTAACTAAATTTTCCATAGTTTATCATTCCCAAACATCCTTGCCAAAGTTATTTTATATACATCCCACCCATTGCTTCATTATATACAGCCCCTTCACCCTCACCAGGTTCTGCTGGGGACTAAGACCTGACTGTGTCGACCCCCCCCCCCTCCCAGTTACTCTGGGCCCCCCGGCACTTGCCCAGGTATGCCTGGTGCTGGCGCCGGCCCTGCTTGTAGGTGAATTAGGTGCATGCAACAAACAAATTGATTTACACAGAACTCCTCTAAACACATAAAACATGTACAACTGATGTCAATGTACCTAATACTTTCCAGGATGACAAACAATGACACTATTGTACAAAGGTTTTGTCTGGCACTGCAACATTCTCTCATTTAAAAAAAATGGGCAGATCTGCAATACCAGCCATATCCTGAGGACAAAGGTGGCAGTGTTTAACCAACTTTATACAATTACTTTAACAATGCTGTCATCGCATAGGATGTTACTATTTGATATAACTACCATATCTCTTCATACTTATGTTGTACATTCAGATGGCCATACCTTTCATTGTTCTCATCAAGGTTTTTTACTTCTGGAAGATGGGAGTTCTTATCATACTGTAATCTTTGAAAATTACTTGTTCTTCCAAAACGAAGAGGTAATGCTGCAAATGAGTGCACAAAGTGCCCACCATATTGTGATCTTCCAAACCTCTGGGGTAAATTAGTTGCAGACTGGAGACCGCTTTTTCCAGGTATGTATCGCCCAAACCTAAGAGGTAAGTTGGGGATGCTCTTTCCTACTTTGTCATCAGATGCTCTTCCAAATCTGAGTGGAAGGTTTGCAGCAGGCTTCAGGTCTCGCTCCTCCAGGAATTCCCTCTCAAGTATTGGAAAGCTGCTATATTTACTCATGATTTCAGGTGTCACGTCACTTAAGCTTTTTGGTGCAAAATATCGATATTCATTGGAATTAATCCTCTGATTTTGGAGATCTTCTCTGGACTGTGAAGAGAAAAAAATTGATTTGCAACGGGTTGTCAAAGCTTAGGGGTAAAGAATAGCACATGAGAAAATTTGTAGCTAAAGGGTTATTCCCATTTCAGCAAAGTTTGTATGGTGAAAAGTTATACAATTTTTTATGTACTTTCTGTATCAACTCTCTGCGGTTTTCTAGATCTCTGCTTGCTGTCATTCTACAGGAAGCTTCATTGTTTACTTCCTGTGCATAAAAACTTGTCCCTGGTCACGTGATGTCACACAGGTGCTATAACTATTCTTTGTGATATATAAAAAGCTTTGCACATGTGTGACATCACATGACCATGCACAGATTTCTATCCACTGAAAGTAAAGAATGAAGTTTCCTATAGAATGACGGCAAGCAGAGATCTAGAAAACGGTGAGGAATTGATACACAAATTATATTGAAAAATTGTATAACTTTTCATCATTCATACAATAATATCTATTTGCTGAAATCAGAAAAGCCATTTACATTTGCCATCAAAGAACTCCAAGATTGACATTTTTGGGACAGCATATATTTTGAATTATCATATCCAATATGTTTTCATGTAGAAGCCATATCCATCAATCCTCCCTACAGTAACTTCTCTATAAAATGCGTGCACAGGCTCCTACGTACCTGAACAGATCAATCTGGAGGCCCTAATACCCAACTTTACCCAACTTTTTTTGTCAGCTTAAATATTATATTTTTGGTTGGGTATTAATGAAGATGAGTCACTATACTGCAGACTATCCAAAAACATGCTGTATGAATGAAACCAGACACCTTTTGTCCTTTAAACACCTTTATATGGAATGTGTATTTGTATCTGTTCAGGGCAAAATATCATCTTCTTAAGAGATTTTCATATCTCTTCTGCAGCTGATTCCTCTCTCACATTCACTGCAGATTTGTTTGGTCTCTCGCAGAGTAATCTGTCAGAGAAGCAGCCTGAAGGCTCAGAGTGTTTCTATAATCGTTCTTCTCCTAAGTGGTTATAAACACTTATTTAAGCCAAATTGGCAGTTTGATAAGAATTAAACTTAAAGTAACACAGACAAGACGAAACATGAAACAAAACCTTTAATAAAAATGTACTAGGAAAATTATTTTTAGCCTAAAATAGATGAAATGTAAAAAAAAAAAAAAAAAATGTAATGCACACAAAAAACTTTAAACGAAAACACAAAATATTCACATTCATTCACATAGACCAACACCGATAGTGATCTCCACATGTTGAAAAAACACTAAAGTAATTATTTCAAAAAGTTGAAATTCTCAGAGATTCCACTAGTGGAGGAGGTTTCTTGCGTCTACAGAATAAGATAAAACTTTACATAACTGTCTTCACGTCACTAATGTATCTCTGCATCTGCAATACTATGCACCTAACATGAAAACCAAATTGGTAAATGATGAACCTTACCTCATACAGGTCATCATATTTCTCCTGACTTTCCAGATTTGTTACCGTTGTCTCTTCAGAACAGACGGAAAAGGCAAACAGAATGGAAAAACTACAGAGAGAAAAGAGCATAATGTTACTGGATGACAACCTGCCCATTTTCCTTGCTCGTGCAGACCATTTAGAGAATCCTTGTTGTTGGATGGGATTCATTATATATAGGATTTGAACAAAAAGCCACCTCAGATAGGGACATACTCAGCTATTTCCTCCATCCTAATTAATACAGAATCCTTAAATTAGACCATAAAGAATTAGAAGAATTTATTTACCAACACACATGGAGCCGAATTGTTGGATCCAAATTAATTAGACCTTTGGAGGACTTGACCATTAGGCTTGACATGAGCTGGAATCAATTAGCACATATTCCACATTTTAATTCATTTTGTTTGCACATAATATATTTAATTAGCATAAATATGCTAATTACCAGTAAATTCTCTACTATAAACTGGTCTGCGCATTTTCTTTTGTGGATAAGAAGAATAAGGAAAAGAAGCCACATGTTTGATATAATCCAAATCAGTCAGACATCTCCAGGGGATTCTTTGTAGGTGCACCTAGGTAACAGCGTGAGCAGGGCCGGCTCCAGGTTTTAATGGGCCCCTGGGCAACAGAGCCTTAGTGGGCCCCTCCGTGGGCCGCCCTCCAATGGCCACACTGCCCCCCCTCCCCTTCGGACACACTGACCCCCTCACCCCCCTGCGGACACACTGAACCCCCCTCCCCCTGCAGACACACTGACCCCCCCTGCTGACACACTGACTCCCCCCCTGCTGACACACTGACCCCCTCCCTCCCCCTGCGGACACACTAAAACCCCCCCCCCCCTCTGGACACACTGACCCCCCCCTGCTGACACAATGACCCCCTCCCTCCCCCCTCTCCCTGATGACACACTGACCCCCTCCCTCCCCCTTCTCCCTGCAGACACACTGAAACCCCCCCCCTCCGGGAAAGAAAAAAGAATTTACCTTTCCTGGTTCCCCCGGAGCAGCGCCAGCAGCTGTCTTCAGCCTGGGCCTCCCGTATGCGCCGGCTCTGAAGCCGGCACACGTGATCCGATGACATAATCATGTGCGCCGGCTTCAGAGCATACCCTGCGGAGCGCTGCATCGTGGGAACCGGGACAGGTGAGTTTTAGATTCTGCCTCTATGCTGCACTCCCGACCAGCGCAGCATAGAGGCAGAAACGTGATCGATCCGGATGGTGATCAATTGTACCAGTGTCTTATAGCGACACTCGTACAATTGATCCGGGGGCCCGAGTGGGCCCCTCCAGTACCCCGGGGCCCCGGCACTTGCCCGGGTTGGCCGGGTGCTGGCGCCGGGCCTGAGCGTGAGATTGCAATTTACCCCAAGTTCTTAGATAATAATAATTCAGTTTTTTATATAGCGCACACAGATTACGCAGCGCTTCACAGAGTTTGCCAAATCAGTCACTGCCCCCAATTGGTCTCACAATCTAATCAACCTACCAGTATGTTTTGGAGGGAAGAAATCGGATATATTCATGTCTATAACATTACCTTTACAGAATAATGTTAGTAGCATATTGTTCTTCATATAAGTTCTAAGACATTGATAGTTACTTGCAGCATGGGATCAAGGAAATTTTCCATTTTTTAACCACTTCATATTCTAATTTTTATTGGTTGAGAAGTGTTGGAAAAATGGTGACATTTGAATATTTTGTCCTATTGCTCCAATATGGCTGTTTATGGTGTGTTAACTCAATGGGGGACATTTTAAGGACTTGTACACAAATTTTTTGGCATATAAGCCCTGAAATGAGCGCTATTACTAGCAAACTGCCAATAATTGCGAGTAGGCATAGAGGGGTGTAAAGAGAGTGGCATGGCCGGTGGTGGAGCGGGCTGGCGGGGGGGTGTTCCTACCCTTGCACTCGCTACAGCCTGAGAATTTTCACGTGACTGAGCCTCTTCATGTATCTGCCGGCGCCAAAGGGCCAGAAACTTTATCATACACTGGTGCACGAGCCCGATGTATGTCGAGGGGCTACTCCACTTGTGGAACGCCCCCACTTTCCAGTAAATATTACATTTTGCGCTGTCTGACATTTTATTTCTTGTATATGAAAACTACAACTTCCTTGATGTAACCATTTTCAATCTTCAACATTGTTCTCCATTAGGGAGCTACATGTGTGCACTCTGTTTATGTTCACAGAACAAAGCCCAAAGCTTAAATAAATAAACTTGTATTTACCAACTCCCTCCTGTACTGTGGTCCCTCGGTACCCTGCCCGCTCAGACTGCCTTGCTGCCCAGAAGCTGTCAGAGCATCTGAGCCCCTGTAAACAAAATGGGGCAAGGCACAGAAGGACCATGGCGCGGGACACTTGGAGATAAGGAGGAATTAGGTACATGTTTATTTATGCAGGCCCCTCCGCTCCCCCCCCCCCCAGCCACCAAGCAATTTTTTTCTAACTCTTTGGCAAATTGTTCTTTAATTTTACTCTGACAGATCCTCTTTACCCTAAGGGTCCTGCAAAAACTAAATTTATATAGTTTTTATTTATGTTTAAAAAAATTAAAAACCATTTCCGTATCTCCAAACAAATTTTTTTTTTTCATATTTTGTGTATGTAGCTCGGTGCGGGGACTTTTTTTTGTGGGATAAGCTGATGTTTTAATTCATACCATTTGGGGAAATGTGGGACCTTTTGATCACTTTTCAGCAACTTTTTATGGAAAAAATGTGACGATTTAGACATTTCTATTTTTTATTTTCTATTACAGGCTCCATTGCATTGCATCCATTGAATTTTTTTTAGATACCTAACATGTTTATGTTTATTTGTTTCTTTGTGGGGTGATATGAACTTTTAATGTTTTAAGAATTTTTCTAATATTTAAAAAAAATGTTTTACTTTTTTATACGCTTTGGGTTTAAACATTTGGAGGTCTGATCCCTCATACAATGTACTGCCATTGTACTATGTTGTGGTATATTGTCATTGTGATACATCATTTGATAGCATGTATAGGAGCTTCAAAAAGACAGTCAAGATGGTTTTGCACATGATAATCAGCACTAATGGTCTGGTACCCATACATTCAGGTCTGTGCAGAATTTTCTTGGCACGCAGATGGGATGTATAGATACATTGGGGGTCATTTACTAAGGGGCCGATTCACGTTTTCCCGATGTGTTACCCGAATATTTCCGATTTGCGCCGTTTTTCCCTGTATTGCCGTGGGATTTTGGCGCACGCGATCGGATTGTGGCGCCGACATGCACGTGGCGGAAATCGGGGGGGGGGGGGGAACGTGGCCGAACGAAAACCCCACGGATTCGGAAAAACCGCCGCATTTTTTAAAAAAAAAGTGTTGCGGAACTTGCACTTACCTCCACCATGAATAGGCCGGTGTACTTCAGGGCATTCCAGCGGGCCTCGGGGAACTTCAGTGCTGCAGCCCCGATGACGTCACGGGGAGCGGCGATCCCAGGTAAGATGGCGGCGCCCATGCGCCGCTATCTTTTTGAGGCTGCCGACAGCTTTGCCGGCAGCCATCGCTGTGAAAACACCCGCGATCGGTACTAGCACCGATCGCGGGTGTTACCGGTAAGCCTTTGCTGCAATATGCAGCAAAGACTTACCGGCTATGGAGGGGGCTTGGCCCGTGAGCCCTCTCCATGCAGCGCGACCTGCCCTCTCCATGCAGGTGGGGGCCGCAAAATATTGGCCCGCGGGCCGCAGTTGGCCCGCGGGCCGCGAGTTTGAGACCCCTGCCATAGAGTATCATGAAAAACCATAATCACTCTGAAAAAAATGTTCAGTGCACAGATGAAACATAAATAGAGCTTTTTGGGAATGCAAAGTAAGAGTTTGTTAAAAGATGGTTCAATAATGCTTATGAGGAAAAGAGCACCGTACCAATCGTTAAGCATGGTGAAGGGTCCATAATGCTGTGGGGTTACTTCGCTGCATCTGGTAGTGGAGGCCTTTGACCATATCAGAGGGATCGTGACATCAGAGAATTATCAAGACATTTTAAAGCAAAATGTCCTATCCAGCAAAGGTTTGAGTCGAAGATCATGGCCCACATTTAACTTTGATATATTTCCATTTATTTCTAAAGATATTGTATAGTCTATGAAAAAAATGAAGGGGTGCCAGTAATGGTAAACATGTTGCGTTTTGAGTGCATTTTGAAACGCAATTCAAGTGCAACAGGATCCTGTTTGCATATTTTTCACTGAAATGCATGCAACCAGGAATGAGCACCACTTGTTGTCCGTGTAAACCATGCAAACACTTGGTGCTTGTTACCCAGTACCCATGTTTCATCCCCTCCCTGTTTCATTACATTTCCCCGTATTCCGTTACTATGACTGGTAGAGGTCAAGTATATAGTATTGGATACTCCCCTGATGTTTTCACTGACATCATTAAACAGACATCAGTAGCACTCTGCATATGAATGCATTAGGACACATTGGGGGTCATTTACTAAGGGCCCGATTCGCGTTTTCCCGACGTGTTACCCGAATATTTCCGATTTGCCTGTATTGCCCCAGGATTGTGGCGCACGCGATCGGATTGTGGCGCATCGGCGCTGGCATGCACGTGACGGAAATCGGGGGGCGTGGCCGAACGAAAACCCAACGGATTTGGAAAAAAAGTGTCGCGGAACTTGCGCTTACCTTCACCAGGTATAGGCCGGTGAACTTCAGTGCATTCCGGCGGCCCTTGGTGGACTTCATCGCAGCAGCGCCACCTGGTGGACGTCGGAGGAACTACCTTAGTGAATCCCGGCCGGACCCGAATCCACCGCAGAGAACGCGCCGCTGGATCGCGAATGGACTGGATAAGTAAATCTGCCCCATTGTGACATAATCTATTGTCCTATAGAGGTGTTATCTTCTATTGTAATTCTGTATGTGATCTAAATAAGGTGACTGTTACATTGTAAACCCCATAAAATCCGGTTTTCAGTATATTTTTCAGCCTAGACTAAAAATACCATTACATAGTATTTTGTTCAAAATATAGATAATTACAGTATTTTTCAAATGATAAGATACACTTTTTAGCAAGAAATAATTTTGCTAAATACGTCTTATGTGAAGAGGATTGAGAACTGCCGGATTAGGTGAAGCGCTGACAAAGTGCTTAATTTTGATCTCTGATAGAACAGAGTCTCAGCTATCCTAACATGAGGATTAATGCAAGACCTAGAGGGATGTCAGAAGCATGCTGCCAGGGAATGGGGCCAGAAAAACCAGAGAAGAAGTTGCAAATGCAACTGGGTTCTTCCCCGACATGATCGCAGGCAACTGTGTGCTTTGCTGTGCCTCAGGAGCCAGCCTGCACTCTCAGTTACCTTCCCTGGCTCCAGTGGCTGTCTCCATGATTCCCGCGCTCCAGCGCATGCATCCCTGTCTCTTTGGGCGCGCACTCACACCGGCTTGGTAAGATTTAAAGGTTTAGTGCGCCTCTTCTTCTCCCGCTTCAATTTCCTAATACATTTTCATCATGCGGAGAAGAATGTTAAGGCCGATGCCCTCTCTCATGTCTCCGACGTCATTGGGGAAGATCTCCACCACTTTGCCCCTGCCCGCCAGGACGACTGGTCCGCCCTGTTGGGCAGAGTTTTCTTATAATTTTTTGGATTCTGAACCTGCCGGCTCTGCCCCCTTCTTCATTGTCTATGGACAGCATCCTTGTCCACCTCTCCCTCCGTCTGTGCCTTCCAATTTTCCTGCCATGGAGGAGTTGTTCAGAGATCTTAAGTCCATCTGGGAGCAGATTCGTCTTTCCCTACTTCAGGCGCCTGCCTGAACTAAAACCCAGGCCGACAAAAAGCGCAGCCTCCCTTCGATCTTCTCTCCAGGGGGATAAAGTGTGGCTGTCATCCAGGTATGTCTGGCTGAAGATTCCCAACTACAAGCTCGGTCCTCGCTTCCTGGGTCCATTCAAGGTACTGAAGCACATTAATCCTGTGGCTTACAAGCTTTGTCTTCCGCCCACCATGCACATCCCAAATTCCTTCCACATTTCCCTGCTGAAGCCTGTCATCCTGAATCAATTCTCCCCACCAAGTACCTTGTCCTGCTCCTGAAGCTGATGCTACTGATGTCTTCGAGGTAAAAGAGGTCCTTGATATGAAGACGGTCAGAGGGAAGCGATTATATCTTGTCGACTGGAAGGAGTTCGGTCTGGAGGAGAGGTCTTGGGAGCCAGAGGACAACATCCTGGATTGTGTTCTTTTTCATAGGTTCCTCCATTCCGAGAATAGGGGGAGGCCGAAGGGGGGGGGGGGGTGGAGGGAGGGTGCTCCCGTGACCCATATCCTAGGTTGCAGATGCACCCGTGTGCCTCCCTGTGCCCCCAGAGCCACCCTGCACTGGCACTTACCTTCTCTGGATCAAGCGGCGGTCTCCGCAGGCCCTGTGCTCCCTGTCTCCTATTGCGTGTGCGCACCAGCTCGGTAAGATTGAAAGGCCCAGTGCACCGATAATTGCCACTGGTCGGCCTAGCCCTTTCCTGTGTCCCCTGCCGGATCTTTGTGCTTCTATGCCTGAGAGAAAGCTGTGTTCCTTGCCCTGGGCATTTATCCTATGTGTGTGCAGTGTGTGAGTGTATGGATGTAGCAGGGCTATGTATGAGTCAATGGATGTAGCATACCTGTGTGTGTGTGTGTGTGTAGGATGCAACACAGTTGTGTGTGAATTATTGGATGTAACCAAGCTGTGTGTGCTATGCTTGTGTTAAACCAACAGGAAATTTTTAATTGGTGTCAAATTATTGTCATATTTTGAATGCCTAAATCTGGCATGTGTCTCATAGCAAGGTGTGTCTTATAGTCCAATTTTTTTTTATTATTCAGAATAAAAAATAAGTCCTTAGTCTTTAACACTTTCCTTTTAAGGTACTCCTATTTGAATGTCCTGGGCATATAGCATGTGTTTATCTATATATCTATTATTTTTATATTCATATAAACATTTGTATAGATTTTAAAATCTATTAAAGCCTTTTTACATTGATCATATAGAAGCTCCCTTGTAGTGTGCACCCCATATACTCCTATTTTCTATTAATGAGATTTTTACATTCTGTCTTAGTAACACTCTACAATCCCTGAGAACACGAACTGCCTAAAAAATGAGGTTTACACTTCTGGATAAACTTTCCCATCCATCTCCTTTTGCATTTATATACTGTGGACTCTTGTGTTTTATTTCCATGATCAAAAGACCATCTAGCTAAATACATGTAAATTAGAATTATAACAGTATAGCAACTTTTCCAGGACTCAAACATCAATTTTGTTGTCAAACCACTTCAAAAATATATTGTGAGCCATTTGAGGTTATCCTAGGATTTATGGGCTTTCTTCCTTTGGAGAAGACTAGTGGGGTGCCCCCATAAATCGGCTAGTTGTTTATGTCTCTATTGACTTCACAGTATTAGGCTGGCTGTGGTGACTTTCCCGAAGAGCCTGGAATTCCCCCCTGCAGATTCCGCTTCTCTGTGATATCTTACACTGGCGCCTCTTTTACATTACATTTAAAAGAACATTAATATAATGGTTTTAAGTTTAGAGATTATTCAGCTGCATTATCAATGACTTCCACTAGAGGGAGCAAGATTCTTAGTTAAAAACTCAACTTCTATCTGTAACAGCAGATGAAGAAATAAAGGTGAAAACTTTTAAGAATATAATAATTATGCTGTCAACTGAAAAGCTTCAATCATATTAAGCTATTTTTTTATCAGCATAAAATAATGTAAAATATCCAGTAAAGATAACACCTTTTTCTAAGGAGAAGACATGTGATTATTGTGTGTAAAAGAAAGACAAAATATTTCATTGACTATTACTCCTGTAATACTATCTTTCTCCATGGGATCATCTGGTGAGTCTGTCTTCTGTTCCAGAGATACAATCTTACTAGATATGTTTTACTCAAGACTTCCAAGAAAACTAATCCTAAAATGTTATGTATAAATATTTTATTACCTGTCATGTCTGTATTCCTATTCTTTCATATTACTCTCTAATGTCTTATTTTATTTGTAGATGTTCCCCAGAATCTGTAAAGCGCTACAGAATTTGATGGTGCTGTATAAATAAAGATTATTATGATTATTTTCTTTCTTTTCTAATGAAATAAAAAAATAAAATAAAATGAAAATATTTGCAATAAATTACACAAAAGATGTAGAAACTAGAAAATAGGTGGTGGATCCAGAATGTACAAATAGAATTAGGATGGGTCATATCTACTAATATTTCTATGTTATTAAGAAATTGCATTCTTTTTAATATATTTGTATTAGGTTAATTTCTTATAGTTGCGAGTTGTTAGTGGCGTGTAATCTCTTCAAGGCCTTTTTTTTGCATACAGTATTTTTCAGGACTATAAGGTGCACCGGAGTATAAGGTGCACCATCAATAGATGCCTGCTAAAACGTGTAGGTTCATATATAAGGTGCACCAGATTATAAGGCGCAGCTGATTATATGGATGAATGACCAGCAGGTGGCAGACCTGTGCACAGTTCAAGGCAGCTGTTGTCTGTAAGTACGGTTCATATATAAGGCGCACTGGACTATAAGGCGCACCTTTGATTTCTGAGAAGGATTTTTTGGTCGCCTTACAGTCCGAAAAATATGGTAGTTACATAGTTAAGCACACACCCCTAGGTGTATAGAAAGTTGTCAGTGTAATTGTCTAGGACTAATTTTAGAGGAGTATCACTATGCAGAGTTATAAGAAAAGATGTTCCACAATTGTTTCATGAAGTATATAGGTATCCCCTGATATAGAAATTCAAGAAGTTGTGACATGTCCCCTATAAACTCAAAGTCATGAATACAGACATCCACAAGCACATGCCTGGTCCTTAGGCTATGGCCTGACCCATACAACCGTATTATGGATTTAGGGTGATTGGTATATATAAAACATAGCTGAGACATTTGACATAAACACCAACATGCAGGTAAGTTATTGCCTGCAAGGGATTATTACCTTCATTGAAAAAGTGGCTGCAGAGTGTATACCCCTGGATGATCTAGATATGAAGTAGTTGGCCATATGATTTTAATGGGTGGCACGGCAGCGAATTTCCTATGTTCCCTTAGTATAATATCGAATGGAGCTGTAAGACACATGCTCACCATGCTACTCCATTAATTAGTGAGCGATAATGAAACCTTGTTCCAGTGATTAGTGTGAGTCCCTCAGACATACCCCCACCGATCTGTTCGATAGGGGGATAACAATCAAACTTGGTCCCATCTTGAAGTTTGTATTTTTGAGGTCTAATCTGTTCATGTGGCTAATGTTTTTGAATTGTTTTTTTTGCAAAGGTGGCAACCCTATACCTCAGGGGGTGCAGAACGCGTGGTTGCAAGCGGGCCCATTAGGTCTGAGGCTTAAAAAAGTGTGTGTTGCTCGAAACGGCCTAGTCGCCTAGTTGCATCATGCATCTTCCCCGCACCCATGGCATCCTTGCAATAAAGTGACAATTGACTGTCATGTCAGTGAGTGTAATTTTCTTCTACATTTGGATTGCTGCATGATCTACTCCTTCATGTATACGCTGCTAGTCGATCCTCTATACCTGCTCCTACATGTGCCGCTGTGTCCCGGTGTTTGGTTCAGAGAAAGTTGGTGCTGGTGATCTTCTCTGTTGTTCCTGGAATGCCATCCTGTGTGCTGGGTGATGGCCCGGGTGGTCACAGAGAGGGCTCAGAGTGCCACCTCTGGGACACTTGCCTCAGAATCACCACAACTAGTTCATGCGCCAACCATAATACCCTGAATATGGATAGCTTAATAACCCCCATGAATATCCATAGTAGCTACACGTTGCACATACTTCCTACTCTCCTCATAGAATTCCGTATTCTGTAACACAACAATTCTACACCATTTATAATTTATTCTACAAGCAGTTACATCGCTGTCAGGTACATCGCCTAGTTTTTCTTAAAGTCAACCAGCCAACATATGGCTATATATTACAGTATAATTGGAGAGGTTAGAAAAACATGTGGTAGCCTTTTCCCGTGAGGATTGATGAGGCTTTGCTGCTACATATACAACAAATATTTCACATACCAGGAACAGATTTAAATATTCAGAGAGGTTAAGAGGGTTAGGACAAGACTGTTCTCTGCACACAAATAAGCTCCTAATAAATCTGCCGCCGCGTCCTGTCATCTCAGCGCAGTACGGAAGCTCTCGTACCATTCACCAGCCAAGTGTGCTATTATTATATAGATGCCACCGTTCTGCTGATGACCATCATTTCCATGAGTTAAGCAGGAAATATTGTTATTAAAGTAATCACTGCCACAATTACACCTATAAAGCTCTGTCTATTAATTCACGCTCGGCAAGGTCAACATTATGACATTAAATTGATTTTTTTCTGCTTTGTTCGATAATTGCGAAGGAAACTGGCAACGTATATACTGAGCTAGTAACACTAAACATAAGGCTTGTTGTAATTATCCTGTAGCCGTTATTGATCAAAGTATAATAAAGGTCTGATACTGATGTGAAATGGATGAGTTTGACCTTTGAAAGTCAGTGGTGTCCAGAAGGTCAACTGTGTTTCGTTTCGTATTAACCTGCTGAGAAAACGGCACATCCAACAATTTATCATTTAAAGATCCCTTTAATTTCATCATTATGTCTGTTGCTTATGTATATGGTAAAGGGGGTTGATCTGAATAATCTTGGAGTGGGGGGCAGGGAGTGAGGCAGGAGACATGAGTTATGAAAGCCAAAGGCAGTTTTGGATTTTTATTTTCTAGGGACAAGTGGCAATTTGTGCCATATGTAAATTTTATTTTTTTTCTTAATGCCTTATCAAATGCTACATGCAGCCACCCCCTCCCCACCAAAAAAGATGCACTTGCTATGTTATGTTTTTAAAGAAATTTTTTTTTTTAGAAATACAGAAATATGACAAATTAGTAACCAGATGACATTTCATTGCTACAGGCATAATAAAATAGATAAAATTCAGATTAAACGGAGATTTGTATGCTAAAATGTTGATCACCTGTCCACAGAATAGGTCCTCAAAATCAGAATGGAGGGGCATAAAACCCCATAGGTCATCTGTGGAATGGAACAGGAAGCAGAAAGCTCCATTATCTATGTAGTGGCCAGACCAAGTAACTGCAAATTATCTCCTATTCATGTCAGTGGAATCTAAGCTGCATTGACTTGGTTCAGCCACTTCACAGAGAATGGAGCTGTCTGCTTCCTGTTAAATTCCTTGTTTATTACCCTGTTTCCCCGAAAATAAGACAGTGTCTTATATTAATGCTCCTAAAGAGGCACTAGGTATTATTTTCAGGGGATGTCTTATTTTTCCATGAACAAGAATTTACATTTATCGTGGAACAAAAAAACAACTTCTCTTACATCCTTATAACTCTCCAAACTCTGAATTTCATGCTGTATTTCTTGTGACTCCATTTCTATTAGAATCACTGGCCCCAATCTCTCATGTTTAGTAAAAGCACTTTCCATAAATGACCCTTCTTATCCTGGCAGCTACTGATATCACATTTGCAGCACAACAGCCAGTGATTTACTTCCATGAATTCCTCCCCATGTCACAACCTTCTGCAGCATCTAAAAGATTTCCTAATACTAATGTTTGGCGTGGGGGGGCGGGGGGAGCTGTAGCAATGTCTGCCGCTAGGTCTTATTTTCAGGGGAGGCCTTATATTTCTAAGCCTGAACAAAATTGTACTAGGTCTTATTTTCGGGGGATGTCTTATTTTAGGGGAAACAGGGTAGTTGCTGATCTATGGGGGAGCTGTGTTTCGAACACCTATTAATCTGATGTTCATGACCTATCCTCAATATAGACCATCTGTTTTTTTACCCTGGTAAAACCACTTGAACATGCATTATGTTATTGGAAAAGCAAAAGAATTACAGTGAAAACTATTTAAGATGACTACCCAAAATTACTTTGAAAAGAGGAGGGTCTTCTAGATGACTAGTATAGATAATATATGGTGGTCAACTCAATGGGGAGATCATTAAGAGAGGTTTCACTGTATATGCAATTCCCCTACGTATGTTCATTAGCTGAAGCATTACAAATAACAACTGGAAATCGAGCTACAAAGAGAATGTAAACATTGGTCTATAAATTGATTTTCCCCACAGCCCCCCGATCAATAGCTGTAAATCACCAATGGTAGTACCAGAGACAATTGAGCCAATGTATATTATGGAGGTGACACCAATAGGACAACACCTTCAATTAGTGAATATGGCAACAGGAAACAAGAACCTACTGTGCTGAAGAATGAGGGTATCAACGTAGGATCACTTATCAAAATAAGATTTAATTAAAAGTGATTGAAAAGATATCCATACATTGCAAGATGTTGGAACAGTCCGGCTGAAATGTTGTAGACCAAACTGATTTCAGTCACATATTTGGAATGCAAGGGCAAACAAACAAGCAATTACTAGTGAAATTAAAGGGAACCTATCATCAGAAATTGACTTAATAATCCACTACCAGTATGTTGCCAAGCAGCTGAACACCTTCCAGATAATGTTTCTTTCATGGTCCAGTGTGGTGGCATCAGTCAGAAAATCAACTTTGAAGAGAGATGTAAATTGGTTGTATAAAGTCAAGGAGGCGGGGTTTTATCAAAGAAGTCAAGCTCTCCCTTCCTCAGAAAGCCCCCTTCACTGTAATTGATGGTCCTGCATCCAGAGACATCACTAACAGATCTCCTGAAGCCTGATGCACAATGTCAATCACAGAGGAAGAGGCGTTCTGTGCTCCCCACCTTGACTTCAAACTTCAAACTCTCCGCCTCCTTGACTTTACACAACCAATTTACATTTCACTTCAAAGTTGATTTTCTGGATGATGCCACCACACTGGGTCATGAAAGAAACAACATATAGAAGGTGTTACGCTACCTGACAATATACTAGTAGTGGTTTATAAGGCCAATTTCTGATGACAGGTTCCCTTTAACGGTCTTCTAAAGAAATTAGTATCTGCAATAAGGAGGTACGAGATCCTTGCACTGGGTTCCTACTTCTTTTGACTCCTCATTACAAATGGAGGAAAAGGAGGCGAAGAGACGGAGCCGATGGAAGTGTGAGGGACATAAGATTGTCAGGATTGACATATACTCTTGGAGGATAATAGATGGAAGGCACAGGAATCAGATAAGAACATCTTTGGCTCAGGAAAGGGGAGAGGAACCCACTGGTATAAAATAGGACCATCTTCTCTGGGGATAGGGACACAGAAGCATCTTGGAGGCTGGGGAGCATAGGAACAACATAGGAGCATCATGGGGAAGAGAGAGGGGGTCTCACAGGAATGAGATAGGAACATTTTCTTTTTGGCTGTGGCTAGCATAGAAATATGATAGAATTTTGGGGACCTTGGGGAAAAACATAACAGTATCTTGGAAGCTGGAGGGCACTGGAATGAGATCTGAGCATCCTGGGGACACAGGGATTACATGGGATTATATCAGGGGACTGGGGGGCATCATGGGGGCACATGACTGACTAAAGAGGTGTTTGTGGGGAAACAAAACTGACTAAAACCTAGCAGGGGGAATCCATTTGGATGAGGATCACCAGGGGGAGAAGTCAGTTTGGCAGGTATCCATTATCCATGCGTTTTTTTTTTTCAAACAGTGGAACAATACTGCAGCCACCATAATTTTTTCTGTCCAAAAAATGCATGGATAACAGATCCCTGCCTAAACTGAACATGACGTATGAAATAAACTTTACTATTATTGTGAACTTAGCCTAAGAAGCATTTGGGAGAAGATGACAGATACAGGGTAGTTCAATGGCTCGGGGGACAGGGCTAAACGATGAGCAGCTAGGGCAGGTGTCCATCACATCACAGAGAGAGCATAAATATATATATATAAATTTGTATGTGCAGTTTATTAACTTCTGGTAAATATTTATGTCTGCAATACATTCACTATTGGTATATACTTATATTTGCAGTATAGTTATTGCTAGTACATTTTTATACATTTTTATTTTTATATTAAGACTGCCATGGGACCTGGGTTGTATGAATATTATAGCCCCTACTAGTCCGGAATCACTTCCTACATATGGTACTAGAATCAGCTTCTAGGGGGAAGGAAGATGGGTCCTTTGTGCCTTTCAATCTGCAGTTTCAGGACCTTTGGAGGACCTTCAAAAGTCCAGAAATAGCTCTTGTTTAATTGAGAGCAGGTCCTTATTTGAAGGCCCTTATTACTATAAAATTTGGTGGTTGGTTAAGTTGGTCATGGGCACCCTAAAAGGTCCTGGGTTACTGCCCAAAACTATAATCCTCTACTGTTTTCTTACTGTTGATACGGTATAATTTATTGAGTTAATTGATCTTTGTTCTTTTTTCTCGGACATTACTGTTTTTATTATTTCTAGACAATGACATCAATGTGTTTATTATCTATGTATTTGGTATCCCTGTGTATTGACTGTGTAATGAATTATGAAGTGAAGAACACCTTCCCACTGTGAATGAAAGAGATGGATCTGTTCTGAAGGAGGCTGGGGGAGGAGGGGATGTGACCAGCAGCAGCAGTACATTTTTTTAAGACTTGAGCAGAGTAATGTTGCAGGGAATTAGTGCAGCATGTACTAAATGGAAACCAATTCATTTCTTCTGCTGGTTTCTTTAGAAATGTCAGCTAGCTGCCAAGTTCTTCGGCTTCTGAGCTCCCCATACGGGTGTACATAATGGGGCACATTTACTTACAAAGTCACTCGAGTTCACTAAAAGTGCTAGTTCCATGTATAATGCTGTGTATGGCGATTCACTAAGATCGTGCACAGAAATCATGAATGTGTCGCTTCCCCACTCAGGTCCGACTTTCACCATCCTTTTTGTGGTGCACCTTTAAAGGACACCTGTCATCAGGTATCTGTCACTTGTCCTGTCACCTCTACCTGTTGGAGCAGCTCACAAGGATCCCATCCCAGCCTTTATCTAGTTATTTCATACATTAATCATTCCAAAATTATCTTTTCTTTATTATGTAAATGAGGCTCGTCACATGGCCAGAGGCAGTGATGTCACCCCTGTTCCCCCTCCCCTCTCCTCCCCCTGCTCATGTCTGTGTGTAATGTATAGTAAAGCATTGCTGGTGTGTGTGCTGCATCTGCTGACATGCTGCAACTTCCTAATACACAGACATCAGCTACACAAGTACCTGACATGTTCTGCTATATCATGGCTGCATCCTGGAGCTGTTGTATCTCTCTTATACACACACAGGCTGCAGGAGGTGTGGCCACCAGCAAGCACATGGAGGAGCCATTACACCATTATACAGGCTGTCAGTCAAGCACTGGGGGGTGTGGCTGTGCCTCCCACTCATGAATAAACAGCTTGAATATGCTAATGACTCATTGGACATTTCACAGGTCATTTGCATACAGCTTTAGGACCTCATTGCTTAGATTTACAGGCATATAGAGGGACATTGATGTGATAGAGGCAATGCTCTCTAATGGCAGTTTATGAAAATCTATGTAGATTTGGGGGGTTATTTTGCATGACGGGTTCTCTTTAACATAGGGCGTGTGACAGAATTTGAAAGCTAAATACGGCGCTCAGTCCGAATCAGTTGCACCGACCGGCATGTCCCCTAATTTGCGCTACATTGAGGCCAGCGCAGCTGCACCACAAAAGGGTTGTGTGGGATACAATAGAAGCGCAGACACTTCCTCAATACCTGTGGGCGTCATTTTAGCCATGAAGAACGTGCACGGTCTGACAAAAGTGCACAGCAGGACCCTTATTAGATGTGCCCCAATATGTAAATAATAGGAAGAGAGAATGAATCCACTGCTTGACATTTGATGCTATACTTACAGGGATATATAAGTTTTGTCCTCCTACCACCTATTACCCATCCTTGGACCACCTGTCTGGCCCCTTATTTGACTTGGAACTATGGGGCACAATTTACTTACCCGGTCCTGTCGCGATCACCGAGGTGCGCTGTCTGACGAGGATGAAGTTCGGCGCGATTCACTAAGATCGTGCGCCCAATATCTTGCATGTGTCGCTTCCCCGCTGAAGTCCGTTGGAGTTCACCATCTTCTTCCCGGTGTATGTGTGTGCACGTCTTGCGACACAATTTAAATGTTAAATCCCGCGGTTTATCCGAATCAGTTGAGTTGTCCGACGGCCACGCCCCTGATTGTGTCGCATTAATGCATCCGAATGCGTTTTGCGGCGCAAAACGGAGAAAGTTGGGAAACCCGATGAAAATGCGGTTTGCGGACCTTTAGTAAATGGGCCCCATTGTTTCATTGAACGGAGAAAGTGATCACTTCTATCAGCCTTTTCTAACATTGGGACTTAGAAAACTTAGAAAACACAAGGTCCAATATCTCCGGAAAAAGAATAACTTTGCGCTACGTCTTTATGAGTGTTGGATGAAACCAGTGTACTTGGGGTTTTGTGTTGATAACCTGAAGAAGAACAAGTATAGAGTTGTTATCCAAAGTTTGATTCAGACTCAGGATCCCACAACTGATTGAAAGTGTCACTTCCAAATTTGATCCCATTGCAGATGATTTTATGACATATTACTTTCATATTGCCTATAACACAGAATAACATGTCAATTAAAAACTGTTCCGGCCCCCACTGAGCTGTATACATTGAGTTCCCTTCAGAGTGATGTTTTGATAATGATCCTGACTGCAATGTGAAAATGGACAACATTAGTAGGTGCTAAAAGAGAAGCTCGGGCTCGTAAAGTGAACGTCTCCACACATCATTTACCATTGGTCAATGTTGGTCATTGATCTCCACTCTGCAAGGAAAAGTCAGCAATCTACCTGGCAGGAGATAAAAATAATATCTTTTCATGTGTCCCTAATTCCTCTCTTACAGGGACTGTCATCACCCATTGTGTAGCCCAAAGCATAATAGACCCCGACGCCTGTCATGTAATATTATAGGCTTTAATTTTGGCTTGTGCTGATGCCAATACAGAGCGTGTCATTACGAAAAGCAGATTTTTCCATCATTTTCTCTGCCACAGTATAACAGAGGGATCAGATTTCTGAAAAAATATATATTATCACCAAATTATTTCTGAATGGAAAGTAGCAAGACATTTTCTTTCTTAACTGAGAAAGTGGAGAGAAATTGTAGTAATATGAGTACAAATCTCTATATATTTTGTAATAGCTTTAGTCTATACATGCCAGTGCTGAATGTCTATAAAAGAATAAAATAATAAAGAATCCAGATTTCCCAATAACATTTTATCAGATGTAGAACGGGCCAGGACCAATATACAGGTAATAGACTACTGTCTCGACTTTTACTATTATTTCTCCTTTGGCTGGATGAAGGTGAATTAATATATGCCAATGACTGCCAAGTATTTTATAAAAAGTGGCTTTAGTTTATATAGCAAGCGGAACATTGGAGACATGTCAGAGGGAAATTTTTATTTTTCCATCTATTAAATTTGTATCATTTTGTTCAGGTTTTGTTTGACTATTATGTAAATGTAAGTCATTCTACATTCTAGAAGTAAAGATCATCATCATAATACAGGCAGTCCCCAGGTTACATACAAGATGGGGTCTGTAGGTTTGTTCTTAAGTTGAGTTTGTATGTAAGTCGGAACTGTATATTTTATCATTGTAATCCCAGCCAGAACTTTTTTGGTCTCTGTGACAATTGGATTTTAAAAATGTTGGGTTGTCATAAGAACCAGGATTAACACTAAAGCTTCATTACAGACACCAGTGATAACTGTTATAGCTGATTATTGTAGCCTAGGACTAAAGTACAATAAATTACCAATATCCAGTGGTCCGTTTGTAACTAGGGGTCGTATGCAAGTAGAGTGTTCTTAAGTAGGGGACCGCCTGTAGTTCCCTCATTTTTGCTCTTTCACAAGTGTCATATTCCATCAGGGCATGTTCCAACTTTTTAAGTTATACGCTATCCACAATATAAGGGATAACAGACGGATAGATGAGGACCCGACTGCTGGGAGGAGGTGAGTACACGTTTGTTTTTTAATAAAAGCCATCCCCAGCCCGTCTCCTAATCTTTTGGTACTCTAGGACAACCCCTTTAGGTATAATTCACTTGGACTGTTTTCAAGGATTACTTGTTTCTGATTTACATATTATGGAGGCTTTCCTTGGCGTACAATATATAGAAAAAAATCATTGAGCTGCATGTTAGAGCAGAATGTGCTGAGCAGATTGGTTTGTAATTTTTTTTTTTTTTTTTGGGGGGGTAAATCAATAGAACTTGTAATTTACTCATTTATACTACTCCTATTTTTATGCTATGAAACCATAGTCAAATCAGGGGAGTTGTCCTATAAATGAGTTATCTCTGCATCCACTATCGTGCAGGAGTGAAAGTCACTACTTAGGCCACCCCCTTAACTCTACTACTTTTTCATATCATAGAAAAAGCAGGGAAGTATATGAATAAATGCTTACTTATAGACTTTACATTCTATTAACTGTATGAATTTGCTCAGCTCCTTCTGTTCTATAATATTCTATCTGCAGAGAAGACAGTATTTACAATCTGCTTAGCTTGTCCTGCTCTATAATATTCTGTGTGCAGATAAAACCCTTTTTACAATCTGCTCAGCTCTTCCCGCTCTATAACATTTTGCCTGCAGATAGGACACTATGGGGCTTATTTACTAAGTGTCCGCGGATCGCATTGGAGTGTTCATGGTATTCGGGATTTGCGCTGCTGGGACAGGTATTTAGAAGGGGATTGTGTCGCAGCAGCATTGGCTTTCATGCTACAGAAATTGGGAGGCTGGTCATCGGACGATCCGACTGATTGGGACTGAGCGCGGAATTTAAGATTAAATTTGTGTCGCAAGCAATGCACTTACATACACTGGGAAGAAGAAGGTGAAATCTTCCGGACCTGAGTGGGGAAGCAACAGATGCAGCATATCGGGCACACAATGTTAGTGAATCGTGGCACAGTGCATTGTCGGCGGAAAATGCACTTTCGGAAAATCCTCCAGACGGGTAAGTAGTTGTGCCCCTATGCGTAATATGCTCTGCTCCTTCTTTCTTACATGCTGCCTGCAGATAGGGCACTATGTGCAATCTTCTCAGCTCCCCCTGCTCCAGAACATGCTGCCTACAGATGGGGCACTATGTTAAATCTTCTCAGCTCCTCCTGCTCTATAACATGCTGCATACAGATAGGACAATATGTACAATCTTCTCAGCTCCTCCTGCTCTATAAAATTCTGCCTGCAGATAGGACACTTAGAATAATCTGCTCAACCTCTCCTGCTCTATAACATGCTGCCTGCACATCACACAGTATTTTCATGGTGACAGGTTCACTTTAGGGCTTTCTATCCAATAATTATCCACCTGTGTTAGGCAAGAACCTTTATGTGCCCATCTCTACAACCACATATACCACAATGTCAGCATCTAGCCACCATAATAAACATATTTGAAACAAATAGTAATGAGAAATAAAAGCGTCCAAATTATTATTATTTTTTTTATCATTTTAACTTGTTTATTTTCATGGCCTCTAAATTATACACCTACTTGTTTGTATGTTTTCCCTTGTCACTAATCTAAGTTATTTTATGGGCTGTAGCTGTCATTAGGAGTTCTGGGATACCATATTGACACCTAGGTAAACACCAAAGTTGTGATTTGTGAGAGAAAAACTCATTATTTACATAAAACAGCACATTTGGGATCTACTATGTTATAAAGTGCAATAAAACTGTATAAAGGCAATTATAATTCTTCCATTAAATTTCTTAAATGCTGTTACTCCCCATGGAATGGATAAAACAACAAGGCCTGGCAATATCCCTTGGAATAATGAACAATTAGAGGAATATGGGCAAAGAATTGGAACTGTTCTTGTTTCACAACCATTGTGTGACATTCTCCTTGGGAGCTTGGCATTGTCTTAATGCATATTTGACAGTGTCAGTTTTCTACAGACAGAATTGTGCTAGTAGGTGTTATAAATATTCAGACATTTATGTTAATGAAGGTCAGATGTTTTATTATCTTACTCTGTAATTTAGGACACGTTAAATTGTTGTAAACTAGTTTCGCTCTGCAGCAAAGTGTCAATTACATCTCTCCGTGGAATTAGATCTGTGTGCCGGTCAGTTACATGGACCGACAGGGGCGTAACTTGAAGGCTTTGGGGGCCCATAAGGTCTCACTTTCCCATACGAGAAGATTAGTACTATAAACCATACATTATAGTCGGGGCCCTGGCACAGACTTTGCACTGGGGCCCATCAGCTTCTAGTTACGCCACTGTGGACCGAGCACCGTGTAGTTGAGTGATGTCCTTGCAGAATAGTGATACATGATGCAAGGACTCTGTGTCTGCCAGCCGGACATCAGCGCAGATAACTGTGAGTCAAGGACTTCCTTCCACTGCAATGTGCTTAGTCCATGGGATCTGACCAGCACACAGATCCATGGTCCATGGCAGCCAGGACACAGATCCATGGATCTAGCATGTTCGTGTGCAGGGAATCTAAGTCTGTCATCTTTTATGGTTTTTGCCACTCTGCTCCAAGATAAATTGGAACCCTCTTAAGCCATTGATTGGCCAAGTAGCCTTTAATTGCATTTTTTGAGGTAGTCCCTTCTACTCTTTAGCCCACATTTATCAAAAACAGCGGAGTCTGTTCTATGTGCAGTTTGCCTGTGTAGTGTGCAGGGGGCGCCAGATTCATGAATTCTGGTGCACGTTCTTCATTACTCTGGTGCCCCATGTACTGCTCAGGAAGCGTGCACCAATTTTTTTGTGCACTTTGTTCATGCTGCATAATTGCGGAACTCACTCCGACTAAGCAGTAACAGCCCCTTTAGGCGCACATTTTTTCTGTCTAGTTGGACAGGGGGTGAGCAGTGCTCACGTCTCCTCCTCTCCAGCACATGTGCAACACCCCTGCCGATGCAAGGCAGAGCGGTTGTTGCGAATACACCCCAATATGTAGCTCGCAACCTGTGTGGAGTCTGATCCACCCCACAGCAGGTCACTACACAACACGGGGAACACTGCAGCAGTAGATTCTGCCTGGAAAGGCCGGAGTTAATTATTAAATTAACTCCAGGCCCCAAGAAAAGGTTAGGCCCCAGTAGGGGATGTTGCACATGGCTGTATGCTCACCCATGCCACAGCCAGACGAGCAGGGGTGTAACTTGATGGGGTGCAGAGGGTGCGGTCGCAACTGGACCCAAGAGGCTTAGGGGGCCATTAGGTGTCCCTTTCCCATATGAGAATACTAGTAGTAAAATCTATACATTATAGTCGGGGGCCTGGCACAGACTTTGCACTGGAGCCCATCAGCTTCAAGATACGCCACTGCAGACGAGCATATGGCTGTGTGAAAGCTGCCTTATGATGTTTATATATGGGATTCTAGGGAAAGGGGAGTGATTACAATTTTTACTACTTTTTTTTTCTTCAAACTTTACATTTTTTTATATCAGGGTAGCATAAAATTAAATGCAAAACAACCAGTCTTAGTAATCCCTGTGCCGGTTTACAAAGAAGTTTTGGTCTTTGACAAAATCTATGCCAGGTACTGTCTGGTGCGGTCCCCACCCTGGCCTGCTCTATGCCCCACCACACCCACTTTTCCAAAAAAGTGAGGGGTGGAAAACACTAAAAAAAAGTCACTATTAGGCTATGCGAAAGGTTTACACAAAATAGAAATTGTTCAACTATTCAAACTATAGGTTTAAAGGGAACCTACCACCACAAATCTACATATAAAGGTAGATTGGGTAGTAGGTGGATCAATGGGACGTGAGGATAGCCCTTTTAAGGGCTAATCCTCACGTCCCTGCACTTTTTTGATAACTTTTATTAGATATATATTCAAATTTAATTATGCGGCTACTGGGGCGTGGAGTAGCCGCATCTGAGATTACACGAGGCGGCTACTCCACGCCCCGGTAGCCACTTTACCCCTCCTACTCACCCATCTTCGGCGCGCAGCTACGCGGAGCCCTCGTCCGGCGATCCTGCCGTCTGCGCATGCGCAGAAGAGCAGGCCCGCGCCTGCGCGGTCACTGCTCCGAAACAGGCAGGATCGCCGGACGAGGACACGCAGCTACGCGGAGCTGCGCGCCGAAGATGGGTGAGTAGGAGGGGTAAAGTGGCTACCGGGGCGTGGAGTAGCCGCCTCGTGTAATCTCATATGCGGCTACTCCACGCCCCAGTAGCCGCATGAGTAAATTTGAATAAATATCTAATAAAAGTTATCAAAAAAGTGCAGGGACGTGAGGATTAACCCTTAAAAGGGCTATCCTCACGTCCCATTGATCCACCTACCACCCAATCTACCTTTATAGGTAGATTTGTGGTGGTAGGTGCCCTTTAAGTGTCTGATCAGTGCTGGGAATCCCATGACAACCCAAAAACCAGCCCTGTGTACCCTGTTTGATGTGGTGGTTGCACATGCTCGATGACACTTCATTTAACCTCTACAGTATAGGGGTGGCCAGAAATGACTCACTTACATATAATTAAAATCAGGATACAATATCATTAGAATCTCTGAGTTTTGCATCTTTAGAGTTTCGGTTTAAATTTTAAACCATCCTATTTCAATATATAAATCTTTTGGGTTTAAATGACCGCTCTGTATTGAGAAATTACAGATATTCAGAAACCCAAATTCAATATTAAGGTTGTTAATGCAGTGGATTCAGGCTGAGTATATGCATATCTGCTGAGGAATTACAATTTCCTTGAATATGAAAAAAAAATCTGTAAATAAGGCATAATTGTCAAAAATGCTTACTCTGTTATTAAGTAACAAAATATTATTAGGAGTAATTGGCTGAATACAAAGTATATTAATATATTTACTTATACAAAATGAACAGCATTCATAGTATGTAAGTGAATGCTGAATACATAATACACAGCTATATATTGCTCAAATTATGCTAAATCATTACATGGTTGTGGTTACTTAATTCAATATAGTAGCACATTTTAATGGACCTTCACCCTTATGTAATCTAGAAGAAACCAGGCTGTTCCATTTTTATGAGATTACACATATTTTTGTCAATAAATGCCCATAGGTGGCATGAGGTCCATCCTGTGGGGGTTTTTACCATGTGTTTTGACCATGTTGTGATTTTGCAGAAATCATGTAAAGAAATGTCATAAGGTCCACACTATGGTATGTAGAGTACAAAGTTTCTGTTCCCATTGCAAAACATGTTAGTGAAAGTGTGCATTTGTGTAACTATAGAGGTCACAGTGTTACGGAGCACCTTAGTCAGATGAGCCCAAGGGGCCAGGTTATGCCATTTTCACAAGCCACAGAAGAATCATATCCTCTGATGCCCACTTGGTATATCTGCTAAACCATTATGTTACTGCCCAGATTTTTCCCAAACATAATGTAAGGTCCGTGCCTATGTTGCACTATCCGCAGTTAGCGGAATAGATGGCGTTTATTTGTATGTGAACTGTGGCTTACTGCTTGTGTTTGGATTATCTGAGCCACACCCTAATCCAGTGGTGGCGAACCTATGGCACGGTTGCCAGAGGCAGCACTCAGAGCCCTTTTTGTGGGCACCTGGGCCATCACCCCTGCACACCAGACCGAACTCAAAGAATCTTCCTGCAGTTCCAAGCAACTTAAAAGATGCTGCTTTCAGTCATATATTAAAGTGATACTTACTTACTTTTCTACTTGGGAATGTAGGAAGAGGGAGAATGAGTAGACAGGACCGAATTTTCTTTGGAGGAGGCCAATATGATCGAACATGGTTGAGGAACAGGGAGCAATAAGTTACTGCTTTAATTTTTGATTGGCACCTCGCGATAAATAAGGGGGGTTTTGGGTTGCAGTTTGTGCACTCGGCCGCTAAAAGGTTCGCCATCACTGCCCTAATCCCTGCATTTTAGTCCTGCCCAGCAATGGTTACTAGCCTGATGGACAGTTGCCCAGTGTGCTGCTGGAGGCGTGTCCGGGATCAGCTTTATATACCTGCCTATTCCCATCTTACCTGGCTGGTTATTTTGAGTCTTGTCTTCCCTGTGTATCTAGTTCAGTTTTACCTGTACCTGACCTGTATATAATCTGCTTGATCTTGATCTTGACCTGACCTGTGTATATCTGCCTGTAGACCTGTATATATCTCTTGTTTTGTCCCTGTCTCAGTCCTGTGTTTGTATTCTGTGCACCAGGGCGGTTTATCTGCTTTAGACAGGGCCTTAGCCTGCAGGGACGTCGCAGCTTGAGTTCGCCACCACTTACCTAGTCTTACAGCTGGCGCCAAGGCTGGTTGTGGTTGCGTGTTTGTTGGACAGGTGCTGACACATAATTTTGCTGAGATGTCTACAATCTCAGGAATTTACCAAAAAATATTTCATCCAAAATCATGGCCAGAGGTAAAGTATGGCTCTTAGACAATGGGTGCCATAATACATCAAATCTTAATCAGTAGGAAATTATAATATGGCCATGTGCTTAAGACTTTAATAAGTATTACATCTTGTATACTTAGCGGACACCATGTTGTACAGAAAGGATGTTTAGTGAATCTAGTGGACTCTCCTACAAAACACCAATCCCTTTTTTGAATATATTAATAATCTGATGTTACACATAAATGTGTTAAAAATGCATTTCTAATTATTTTTCTAGAAGAGAAATGTTAAGATTTCCGCAGTTTTTTAGAGCATATGGCATTTTTGCAGATGTGAGTAAGAATAGGCTGATGTCACCACATGGACCTTTTATATAACAGACCAAGCAGGTGCTGCTGAAGGAACAGTAATTAAACTCATTTTACAGGTAAATTAATTTCACTTTTAATTAAATGTTACATTGAATAAAATTCAAGTTACCTCCTGGTTCTACTGTTCAAACCATAAAAAAACATCCTGCAAGCAGTTTAGGTTTGCCACTTTTTGAATGAGATATTTACAAAGTTAACATAAATGTAAAATTTAAAAGGGGTTTAAATACAGGAAATCAGCCAATCACTGACCACATTGTCTACCTGCCTCAGGCACTGATTGGCTGAATAGTATTGTCTACAATGTGAGAGTAAACAGGAAGTAGAAAGCAATACGGGGTCCAGGAAGCATTGAAATGGCAATGACGCAGGATTATTATTATTTTTTTTTAATTTTAAGACCTATTCTACCCCTAAAAAGCCTGTGTAAAATAAGAAAACCCGTTCTTTTGCCCATTCATCCATTTAGAACTTTAATAACCTATACTATAATAAAACCACTATGGAACAAAGTGACGCTCCTCATCAAGAAAAGGTGACTTTTAACTGCTTATTTGCATAGGACTTTGGACTTTTTCCCATGAAATAACATTCTCAAATCAATCCTTCTTTAATCATTCTTCAATCCTCTAGTGATGTTAACACAATAAAGATCGTTTTTAACCCTTTAATTCAGAATTTTACTCAGTTTTATTGCTGTTTTAGCTCCTATCACTCAGTGATGGTCAGTGTAATATTCCAGGGTTTGGGCAGTGACTCTCTAAGCAGACACATTAGCATCCATCTAGTTCTGTGAGCTGAAAATGTGGTTAGATTATCAGGGTACAGGTTTATATACACTTTCATTTTGCTTCTGAACATTGTACTAGTATCTGACACATAGAAAGAGAGAGATGAGATAGATCAGAGATGAGGTCCATAAAATCCATAAGATGCCTATTACACACAATGGCACAACTCTCCTACATCTCTGCTATTCCACAACACACTAGATCTCCTGTGTATTCCTACTGTGCCTCCCCAGATAAACAACTTATCTGTCAGTAGCTTACATCCCACATAACATCCCTGTCATTCTGTTCCCTAGGATTTCCTATCCCTTTTGGATGGAAAGAAGTTGGATGTTTCATTGTGCAAGTAACGGCTTAGCCAAGCACTGGTCATATGTGCCATTAATATGAGACAGCCAAAACAATACATTTTTAAGTGGGAACCCCTCCAGTTCTTATTGCAGGTTCAGATTCCCCAGGAAAAATAACATTGATTCAAACTCGGATTCAAGTGATTATCATTGACAGATGGTGGTGTAGCAGATGAAAATCAAAATGGGTAAAAACTGTCCAAAATAGGAAAATCCCAATAAATACACATTGGATCAAAAAACAAAAACGTGACAAATATTTATGAAAAATATATCCAATGTTACTAAGGTTGACCCTGTATTTTTTTTTGGGGGGGGGGATATAATTTTTTATTAGTTTTCTGTTTTCTTCCGGGTTCTGGTTTAATGTCCGGTGTGTATTTTGCAAAATATTCCACCATCCCAACCTTTTTGTTACACCTTGTATCACATGACGCTGATACAATCTATTCTAGTATCTATTCTGGTATCTTTGTATGAGTGTATTGTACCATAGGAAGCACACACTACACATCCGCATGTGAAGCTCTACCATTACTATGCGTCTAGTGACTGAGCTGTGGTGGTTAATTAGGGCCTGTCCTGACTTCATCTAATTATAGTTACAGAAAAAAATCCCAGTAATTACCGTGCTCACATTTTTTCCAGCATTGACAAGTTTTTAATTAATATACGTTCTCATCCCCAGTAGTCACTCATTTATTTTTATCACCTGTAGTAAGATAAGCTGGCGTTTTTTACTGTTGTGTGATTTGTCTTTGGTTGCTCTCTCTGCCCTGTTCAGTCTTACACTATTCCCATACAGTCTGTAGGATATAAGGCGTTTTAAGTTTTAGATTCCTCATTGCTGCCCTGGTTGTTGGCAGATTATTACTGCACCGAACATCAGAGGCCACTCAGTACCTTCTCTCCACTGCCATTACTTTAAGTGGAGCCAGTGGTAAGAAGAGGTCATAATTGCCAGATGTCTCCAATATTTCAGACTGCTGGGAGCTGTCTAATGGTTATGACTGTCTCCTGAGATCACTCAATCACAGTTTACTAAGGGAGTCAAATGGGGCTGCACACTACAGAAAAGAGTGATGAGAGGCTCCTATTGTGATCCGTGCGCTTGGTTGCAGCATTGTATGTCTATAAATTTTGTACCCATTGAATCGGGGGTCTGCATGGGTGTAGGTGGTTTGCATATTAGGCCTCTTTCAGACTTGTGTTGCAGTTCACGTCAGAGTCTGATCAGGGCGCGATCAGGGTTTTGTCAGTGAAAAACTGACATTTTTCATCAGAGTTCAATCAGTTTTCAGCCAGAGTTTGTTCAGTGTCTCAGTTTTTCACACGCTTTTTTTGGGGGTATTTTCAATGCGTTTTTCATGTGCAGATGCAGGACTGAGCTCTATCTTTTCTATGGCAATTGATCAGTGAAAAACGCATTGGACTTGTATGTGTCTCAGTGTGAAATGCGTATTTGATGTGTCTCCCTAGACTTGTATGGTGCATTTTTCATGCACGTGACGTGCAAAAGAAGAGCATGCTGAGGTTTAAGCGTGTGTGGAAAAAACCCCATTAATTACAATGGGTCAGAGTGCAATGCAAGTTCAGCACGTCAAAAGCATGCACATATCAGGGGCGTGAAAAACCACAAGTGTGAAAGGGGACATAGAGTTGGGTAGTATTTAGACTAGAGTAAATTTACTAAACTTATTTGTTACACTCTCCAGAACTTTTACTTTTAAATACATTAAATGAAAAAAAAAAACGACATAGTATCAGGTAATAGTGTCATAGGGGGAGATTTATCACTGCTTCTATACCAGTTTTCTCCGTTCGTCCATGTCTGCGTTCTTTTGCAAAACCAGTGAACTTTCATTCACTTGCTATTATGAAAATCTACGGCAGGTCTGACCTGGCATAGTTTTACCCACCAGCTGCGCCGCTTGCCAGATACTGCAAGAGGCCAACGCCTCTTGATGTATACAGCACGACAAGGGAGGGGGTCCGGTGCCGCTATCATATGCCAGCGCAGGGGTAAATCTGCCCCATAATTTTTGATCCTCACAAGACCAAGACCTTTTCTCCCCACAGATCCTCTTCTTTTCCGGCGTCCTCTTGGCAGTTCTGGCAGGAGCATGTATATGTGCTATGTCTGTGGACACAATGGGGCTTATTTAGTAAGAGAATGCAGCGGATCGCACTTTCGTCGGACATCTCAATGATTTCCGTTTTGCACCGCTGGGACAGGAATTTAAAAGGGGATTTTGGCGCATGTGATCGGACTTTGGTGCAATCGCACTGGCTTTCGTGCAACAGAAATCGGGGGTCGGGCCGTTGGACGGTCTGATGGATTTGGACAAACCGCGGGATTTAACTTCAAAATTGAGTCGCAAGCCAAGCACTTACCACTTACATGTACTGGGAGGAAGAAGGTGAACTCTGGCGGACCTGAGCGGGGAAGCGACAGATGCAGGAAATCGGGCGCACCATCTAAGTGAATCGCGGCACAGTGCATTCCGGACAGACAATGCACTTTCCGGAACTCCGAGGGAGTGGGTAAGTAAATGTTCCCCATTATCATATCAGCAGGTAGTGACACGACTGCATCATTGTGTGTGCGTGGACAGAGCACATATATGTGCACTGCGGGGATGATGGTGAAAGAAGAGGAAGCCAAAGCTGCGGGCAGAAGAGGAGCTGTGGGGAGAAATTAATGGGTGGCATGGTGGCTCGGTGGTTAGCCTTACAGCCTTGCAGCGTAGGGACCTGGGTTCAAGTCCCATCCTGGTCCACATCTTTGTATGTTCTCTCTGTGTTTGCATGGGTATCCTTCGGGTCCTCCTGTTTCCTCCCACACTCCAAAACATACTGGTAGGTTGATTAGATTGTGAGCCCCATTGGGGACAGGGACTGATTTGGCAATCTCTGTGCAGCGCTGCGTAATCTGTGTGCGCTATATAAATAATATGGTACAAAGCATATTCTAACAGAACAGACCTAATCACTCTAAATTTAATTGTATTATATTAATAACAACAGAATTCATACATAGAAAACAATGGGATAAATCATACTAGTAAATAGGACACCACACCAGCCAGCCCCGACACGTGTTTTGCAATAAGCTTCCTTATTGAGTATATAAGGTAATTGATATTCATTTATAAATGTATTTTTTATTATTGCTATAACATCTCCAAGTATTAAAATATGCTGGCTGTTGGTTGTAGAGAAATGCTCTTTGATTTTGAAAATGCCTTTATTGTTTCCATTTTGCTGTTTCCAAGGCATTTGGTGCAGCCAGGGCTTTTCCGTAGCCCTGCTATTTCTCCCATTACTCTCTACCTGAGGATAGCAGGAGAAATTTCTTGTGGGAAGCATTGGTTTACACTGATTTAGTCAGGAATAGCAGTACCAAGAACAATCCAAATGTGCACAAACTGCCTCATTAGCAGGGGCGTAACTTAGGGGGGTGCAGAGGGTGCGGTCGCAACCGGGCCCAAGAAGCCTAAGGGGCCCATTTGGTGTACCTTTCCTATATGAGAAGACTAGTACTATAAACAATGGGGCACTGGGGCCCGGTAGCATCAAGTTACTCCACTGCTCATTAGCATATTGATTCAATTGGGAATATCTTGAATAATATCATATTAGACAGAAAATAAATCAAATGACACCTCTCTATTGACAAATATGGTTGATGGCTATATTCGACTAAGAGAAATACAGATCCACTTGTATGTGCATCTGTACCATAACATAGGCTAATTCCCATTACTCATTATTAGTAATTTAGAGTAGTTTAGTATAGTACATACATATCAAAGAAATGGGGATCATTGCCATAAACATAAATTAGGGTATATTATATATATTTTATTATATATATATATATATATATATATATATATATATATATATATATTTATATATACATATATATATATATATTTATATATACATATATATATATATATATATACATATATATATATATATATATATATATATATATATATATATACACTCAACGGCCACTTTATTAGGTACACCATGCTAGTAACGGGTTGGACCCCCTTTTGCCTCCAGAACTGCCTCAATTCTTCGTGGCATAGATTCAACAAGGAGCTGGAAGCATTCCTCAGAGATTTTGGTCCATATTGACATGATGGCATCACACAGTTGCCGCAGATTTGTCGGCTGCACATCCATGATGCGAATCTCCCATTCCACCACATCCCAAAGATGCTCTATTGGATTGAGATCTGGTGACTGTGGAGGCCATTTGAGTACAGTGAACTCATTGTCATGTTCAAGAAACCAGTCTGAGATGATTCCAGCTTTATGACATGGCGCATTATCCTGCTGAAAGTAGCCATCAGATGTTGGGTACATTGTGGTCATAAAGGGATGGACATGGTCAGCAACAATACTCAGGTAGGCTGTGGCGTTGCAACGATGCTCAATTGGTACCAAGGGGCCCAAAGAGTGCCAAGAAAATATTCCCCACACCATGACACTACCACCACCAGCCTTAACCGTTGATACAAGGCAGGATGGATCCATGCTTTCATGTTGTTGATGCCAAATTCTGACCCTACCATCCGAATGTCGCAGCAGAAATCGAGACTCATCAGACCAGGCAACATTTTTCCAATCTTCTACTGTCCAATTTCGATGAGCTTGTGCAAATTGTAGCCTCAGTTTCCTGTTCTTAGCTGAAAGGAGTGGCACCCGGTGTGGTCTTCTGCTGCTGTAGCCCATCTGCCTCAAAGTTCAACGTACTGTGCGTTCAGAGATGCTCTTCTGCCTACCTTGATTGTAACGGGTAGCGATTTGAGTCACTGTTGCCTTTCTATCAGCTCGAACCAGTCTGCCCATTCTCCTCTGACCTCTGGCATCAACAAGGCATTTCCGCCCACAGAACTGCCGCTCACTGGATGTTTTTTCTTTTTCGGACCATTCTCTGTAAACCCTAGAGATGGTTGTGTGTGAAAATCCCAGTAGATCAGCAGTTTCTGAAATACTCAGACCAGCCCTTCTGGCACCAACAACCATGCCACGTTCAAAGGCACTCAAATCACCTTTCTTCCCCATACTGATGCTCGGTTTGAACTGCAGGAGATTGTCTTGGCCATGTCTACATGCCTAAATGCACTGAGTTGTCGCCATGTGATTGGCTGATTAGAAATTAAGTGTTAACGAGCAGTTGCCCAGGTGTACCTAATAAAGTGGCCGGTGAGTGTATAATATATATATATATATATATATATATATATATATATATATATATATATATATATTATATATATATATATATATATATATATATATATATATACCTATAGATATATATAGATATATAAATAATTTATAATTGTTAATATCTATTGATGCGTCACATTAAATATTGGTTCTATATAAATAATTGTTATTATTTATTATCATTACTATTCTATGGATTCACAATTAAGTACATTATAGCTATTTACTTCGCTGGCTCTTTCTGTCTTGTCCTTATATTTTTTATTACTTTATCCAGATATTTTTTGAAATTCTTTTCTCAGCATGTTTTGCACATGAACTTGTATTACTGATCTCAAAAAATAAAATAATGAACAGCTTTGGGCTATAAAACCTCTCAAATTGTTTTTCACAGAAGGGATTTGCATGCTGACTCATTGCTGCTATATTTATAAGTCATTGCCGAAGCACGACAACTGCAAGATTTCTAATAAAGCAATGGAAATTACATGCATCGCAATGGGAGTTGAATACATTTACATTTGAAGTGTCTTAGCATTTCACAATTTATTGCATATTACCTTGTTTGTGCATGCCTGGACTTTAATGGTTATTTTTATAGTGTAAAATTGTGGTTTTATGATAATATCCCCAGTAGAAATATATTATAGAACTGACATATGGGATATCCTATAAACCTAGAATTTCGTCTCGGGCTAAATCACTGCTTGATGTGAGCTGTGGTACATCAGAAACCGCAATTAAGTAATAAAGTTAATAAACTAGCTTTTTTTTCTAGTATTATTATGGCTCGAGTGTATGTTGGCATTGATGGAGCTTCTATTCCCAGTACTGATATACAATATTGATAGCGTTGTGGCACATAAATGAATAGTTCACCATTAAACACTTATACCACTAAGCATTGTTAGTAAAGCTCTTAAAGTTTTGACTGTGGTACATTGAGATAGATTTATGTAATTTAGTGTGGAGCGCAAACAATCCATAATACTTATTTTTTCCTATTCAAAACGCTGAATTCAGATGTATCCACTTGCCATGGGGTTGTAAAGGTTATGCAGGGGATTAAACTTTGAACCAACCCCATAAATAGACCCTCGCTCCTCCCCTTTGGACATTTTAGCAGGCACCTCATCAGAAATGAAACTGCATGTCACAGTTGAATTAAGGTTTTATAGCTCAGATGTCATCCCCTATATCATTGTGTCCTATTTGGAGAAGCTCTTGAGAGCAGCTGGGGGGGGTTGAAGATGGAAATGGCAAAGGAAAGCATGAAAACATAATTAACATCATGAAAACATAATAATAACATTAAGCATGGTATATGATCAGCAACATTTTCATTTGCATCCATGGATGTTAGGATTTGTGGACTCTTCTATGCTGAGATATCTAGACTGTAATGGCGATGGAAGGATTCTGACAGGTCCTGCAAATCCTTCCATTTGCCCCTTATGGTTATAACAAGAAATACAAGAAATGGGCTATAATTTCACTTATGGCTGGACAAATGTTTCTTTCAAACCCATGGAGGAACGTCTATTGTCATGTTCTCTGTTTCCCAATTCTCTAAATATAAAATGATGACTGTTCCTATTACATGTAAATTCAATATCATAGTTAGGAACAGCTTCAAGGAAATTCCAAAGGGAAACACTGTAATTGACCTCTGCTTGATGGCCGGTCTTTAGAACCTGTGTCTCTAAGCTATTGGGACATATAAACAGCCATTCTTGATGACCATAGTCACCATATATTTGTCCTAAGCTCCTGGAGCTGTAGATGTTCAATACTATGGGAGCGGTGGAAACTGCCAAGAACAGACAGTGAATGGGAGTCCTATGCTCAACAAGTTCAGGTGCTCCTATATTAATTAATGGTACGAGAGGCTGGGCATGTCCCCCTCACTACTATGGGAACACAGAGCCCAGGTTAGTAAGAGCGGTGAACTGTTGGGGTCCATTCTTGTTATCCCTTGGAGTCCTAGTAGTCAGACTGATTGTTAGCCCCCATCCCTTGAATAGAGGATATTAATCAAACTTGGTAAACCCCTTTTAGATATCTTAAATTGATAATGATTCTGAATTTCTTTTCTAGATGCTTAGTCCATAGAGATAAGCAGACCTGAACAATAGGTTCAGTGTCGTCCATTCCGCAGCTACGCCTAACTCCAAACATGTTGCTTGATAGGCTGCAGGCTGCAAAATTCCTCCATGTAAAAAAATTGCACACATTGAGATTCATCAAGGCTTGCTGAGCATGTATGGAGACCAAACTGTAGAAATTGGTAATAAGTGGGGCACCTGGAAGACTGCTGCAATTCTGGAACTGGCAGATGGAGCAGGGTAAGTACGATTTATTTTGGTTACACCAGCCCTGGCTCTCAGGGAGTTTTCTGTAATTCCTGGAAAACCCATTTTACCCATGAAATCAGTCTCCCATCACTTTGAACACATTTTAAAGTTTATTCCTAGAACTCAGCATCTAGTTTGTATAAATACTTGGTTTATTAGTCTGTACACTAGGTATATTAATGTACATCACATCTGAAATAGAACAAACTAACAGCAACTTCATCCAAAACTCTGCCAAATGGTAACACGTGTCTATTGACTTTTCTTATGAAGAGCAGCAGAATTACGAATTCCGTTCTGAGCAAAATACTTGGAATAAATAAATGAATGGAACTCAAGATCAGATTTACACAATTATCTATGTAGGTTATATAGATGGGATTTATATTTGGAGTATAGAACCTAGGATATATGTGGAGTAACCTATTAAACTTAGGCTCCATGCACACGTCCACAAATGGCGGCTATGAGCTAGCCACAAAAATAGCAGCTAGCTCATTGTCACCATAGATGTGCATTGTGCATGGGCGGCGGCACCACATAAGATAGGGCAGGTCCTATTCCTGCCCAGATTTATGGCGTGGCCGATCAGCTCCCTTCTTATCCAGCCGTATTGTGGCTCATAGCCCATGTCTGTTCACATGGACGTGTGCATGGAGCCTAAGATTGGATGTGTTAGTTACGTCTTGGATAAGATTTACATACAGGTGCATCTCAATAAATTAGAATATCAGCAACAACTGTAAAAAACTTTTTGAACAAAGAAATCCTGACCAATTGAAAAATACTTGGTTGGGGCTCCTTTTGTATAAATATCTGCATCAATGCGGCGTGGCATGGAGAGATCAGCTGATGGCGCTGCAGAGGTTTTATGGAAGCCCAGGTTGTGTGATAGCAGCCTTCAGCTCATCTGCATTGTTAGATCCGGTGTCTCCCCTCTTCTTCTCTACAATACTCCATGACTTCCCTATGGGGTTAAGATCAGTTGAGTTTGTTGGCCAATCAAGGACAGTGGGGGAACATTTACTTACCCCTGTTGCGTCCGCCGATCCGGAAAGTCCGACAAGGATTTAGATCTGCCGCGATTCACTTACAGCGTACGCCCAATTTCTTGAATGGGTCGTTCCCCGCTTAGGTCCGCCAGAGTTCATCATCTTCTTCCTGGTGTATGTGAGTGCTGATCTTGCTACACAATTGGAATTTTAAATTCTGTGGTTTGTCCGAATCAGTCGGGTTCCCAGTTTGTGTCGCATGAAAGCCGGCGCTGATGCGCCAAAATCCGCAAGTAGTCAAAAGTTTTGTGATTTAAGTTTTTTTTTTTAAAATTACATTGTGATTTAAGTTAAAGCAGATCGGACCTTTGCTCAGTAATGGTCCAACACCAAAAGCCAAAAGAGTTCATAAAAATATAGATCAAAAATACTGGCACCAGTAAAGATATACTTATACAAATATAATAATAGTATTTATTCCATAAAATATAAGAAATATCAGTATATACAAATGTTTCTAAATTAAAATAGCAGGCATATATATCATTGATTACCGTATATACTCGTGTATGAGCCGGGTTTTTCAGCACAAAAAATGTGCTGAAAAAAATGTGCTTTTCTACACAGTAAGAAAGTCTCTGTATTTGTGAAAGTTTTCAGAGGAGTTTTGAGACAAAATACAGAAAATGACAAATAAAATCAATATGTTGTCCTGTAACAGGCTGCCAGCTAAGGGATTTCTGTCTTGCGTTTAAGCAGGGAAGTGCTAATTCTGTACATCACATGGACAAGGGTCACTACCATACAACAAGGAAGTCTAAAGCATTTTTGCTTTTGTTCATGGCTCTGAATATCAAGGCTAGGAATGCGCCCTTGATACGCCTGCTCTAGATACACAAGTTCGCTAACGTTGAAGCAAATATAACTTTATACGTTTTAACCTATCTACAAAGGGGCTTTGAAACTAGTCCTAATGAAATTCTAGTTCCTTACTGAAAAGGGATTGTCAAAGGAGTAGGAGACAACAATGGAATGCCCTGCGGGAGAATGTATGGCAAATAGTCAGACATCTTAAGGAAAGTCTCTTCTCTGTTTGTAGAGCAGCATAGCTGTGAAATAGATTTGCTCTCCTGTCAGAGAAGATATACATTTTCCTCTTGGCTTTGGTTTTGTGGTAACTAGTGATTTTAAGAATAAAATCCATAAAGAATGAGGAAAGATAAAGCCAGTCAATAAAGAAAACAGCCCAAAATATAGACAATCCCAAGGTGAAAAGATAGAGCATATTACAGGCAGTCCCCGGGTTACATACAAGATAGGGTCTGTAGGTTTGTTCTTAAGTTGAGTTTGTATGTAAGTCGGAACTGTATATTTTATCATTGTAATCCCAGCCAGAATTTTTTTGGTCTCTGTGACAATTGGATTTTAAAAATGTTGGGTTGTCATAAGAATCAATATTAACACTAAAGCTTCATTACAGACACATCTGATAACTGTTACAGCTGTTTATTGTAGCCTAGGACTAAAGTACAATAAATTACCAATATCCAGAGGTCCGTTTGTAACTAGGGGTCGTATGTAAGTCGAGTGTTCTTAAGTAGGGGACCGCCTGTATATCAGAAGAGTAGTAAAGTGTTGGAAAACTGCCTTAAAGGGGAAGTTAAATGATACTGATGAATAGATATGAGCAAATCTATTTGTAGCTTTGTAGAGTCGCTACTAATGTGGCATTTTTCAGGGACTGAATCAGAATCTTTTTTGATTCGCTTTGGACAAATATTTTTTAATTATTTAAATCAATCCAATTGTTCAGAAAGGGGGAATGGGCGAGGAGGAAATAAAAAAACTTGTAAAAAGTTGACAAAACAAGATACGGCATATCTACTGATGACCTACCCACAGGATAATCCATCAATACCAATTTGATGGGGTGTGTGTGTGTGTGGGGGGGGGCAATACCTTGGACATCCATCAATTGTCCTCTAAAGTAAGCAGCTCCCTAGCCCTACCCCTGTAATAGCAGTGTTAAGTTGCTATCTTTACCGGAACATACCAAAAAGTTAGGAAACACTGCACTACATAGCCGTCCAAATGCCAGACCAAGGTTACAACAGGTCCGGTGCATACGTGAGGGGGCGGTCCAAAGAGGTGGTGACTGACGCATGAAGCCTGGCAGTCACTACTGGCAAATGGTGTGGGAAGGGAGGTCTGGGGGAGAAGCTAAGGAGAGCGGAGCACCACAGACCACTCCCTCAAGCAAACGCCGGACCGCTGTAGGCTTGGTCCGGCATTCTGTAGTGTTTGCTTGTTTATCGGTATGTTCCGGTAAAGCTAGTGATTTAACACTGCTATAACTGGGGTAGGGCTTGGGAGCTGCTTACTTTAGTAAGTGCTCCTAGAGGGTTTATATCGGGTGACAGGTCCTTTTTAACAATTTTAAGAAAAATGTATATATACACATTTGAATAAAAATATTTACATTTCTATTTCTCAAGATTTTGTTTGTTTATAATTTTGCTTATGATAAAATAAGTAGAGAGAGACAATCGATTGCGTTGGTTCAATAAGATGACCTTCAGTGTAGGGATAAATTGCATGAAATGATACCCTGGCAACCACTCAAGATGTAACCACAGTGTAAGTACAAATCTTATTTTACACATTTCAGCAATAGATGTTCTTAATGTTTCAGGTTCACGTTGAGAGCTGAATATTAATGGCTATCAATAGATGAAATCCCAGACGAGTTATTGTAATATATTTCTAGGGCAGATTCCGGGAACATGCTTTCTGTTTACTGAGGGGGGGGTTTCTGTTTCTTTATTTACAGATATCAGCATAGTATACAAATGTAAAGAAGTATGGCAATAGCAATCATATTTGTAATGCTAATAATAACAACATTGATAATCATCTGTAGATAAATAGGTTTATCTAGTTTTGGAAAACAATGATGGGGATAGAGATGGGGGAAAATGGCATAAAATAATTGAAGAGTAAAAAAAGCAAATAAACCCAGTTTGGTTTAATGGCTGTTGCCGCGGTCCGTTCATCACAATTTAACTCCATTATCAATGCTGCCACAATCGCAGATGTTAACCCTTTAAATGCTGTCAACACCATTTAAATGTTGGCAGTGCCTGCACATTTTAAATGCCGCCACCAACTTTGCCATTTACAGGATCAATACCTCCAAACAATGCCAGCACCAATCGTGGGTGTTACCGGCGGGATTGAGCCTGAATGCTGAATCCGAAATTCTGGATGAAGTTTGCGGACCCGCCCCTGCAATGTTGGCGTGGACCTGAACATTGCGCTTTGGCTGTTTATGCCTAGAGACCAGTTATTTATTTTAAGTTGATTGCATCATAGTAAGCAAAGATGGCTGGGAAGCATCGGAACACTGGCTCCAATTAACATGAAGTTATGTTTTTCCAAAGTCTGATTTTTGACTGAACTCTTAACAAAATTATAGTTTCCACTAGAGACTGGTAGGCCTGCCAAGGATAGCCATGTTGATGGCAGGCTTTTAGAGACCAGCAGTAATATTGCCATACACTACAATACAGTAGTATATATTATGAGTGATCAGACCCTCCATGATTAAAGTACCCAGGGGGGTCTTAAATAATAGTAAAAGAAACATTATTTTAAACAGTTTTAATCATCCCCCTTTCTCTAAAAATAAATCCCAAAATACCTGTCCCATCAAAATATAAAAAAGTTTATTACTGACGATGATCAGCGCAAAGTACAATTTGTCCCGCAGATAACAAGCCTCAACATCTCTGTAAATGGAAAACTAAAAAAGTTATACTTTTTGAATGAGGGGAGTAAAAAGGATAAACGGAAAAATGAAAAAAAGGCTGCATCTTGAAAGGTTCACAAATGTTATAGACCCGAACCATCCGTTTTATTATCTTAATGATAGCGACCCTCCTAGTAAAAACAATAACTTTACAATAAATGCACATTTAGCATTTTGCTATGGCTTTTCTAGTGGATTTTGACTGAAAGATATGACTGCCTTTCACATGTAGGGGGAAGTTCAAAAAGTGCAGTGAGATTCAAAGGCATTTGTAGAATGGTGGTATGAGAGCAATGTTATTCAATTATGACCCCCATGTAACTTTATTATTGAGACCAAACCAATTTTTGCCTAACTTGTAGCCTATAGACAACAATCTGAATGAATTTATCAAAACCAGTGCGCTTGTTCCCAGAAGACTATACAGAGGAATTTAACAAAATTTTAGTCCCAGCGTTGCGGCGGGTGCAGGGACCCATTAGTGCGCCCACTGGCCATGCATCAAATATAAGTTTTGTAATTAGGGCAATCAGAAATCTCAATGACTACACCCCTGATCCATGCCAACAGTATTAAAGACAGAAAGATGACCTATGTTTTTTACTGATGTGGATCACAGAAGGCAATAGAAGTCTATGGGTCCACAAAAAAATTGATGCAACATCAGCTTTTTTTTACTGGTGAGGCTGAAAAACCAGGTATAGTGTTTTCAATGCAATGTTAAACTTTCAGTTTTTTTTTTGCAGAAATAGAGAGAAAACTGTGTATCACAGAGACAAAGCAACTGCAACTGGAGCTGAACATCAACGCCAATGTGAAAGAGACCTAATGAGTATTTATAATTTGTATCAATTATCACTTCTTTATTGGAATGAATGAATCATTCATCCATCCCTACATATGTCAAATGTATTTAACCACTGCGAGGGCTGTAACTTAGCTCTCAGCGTGCACTTGACCGCAAAATTTAACTTGGCTTACAAAGGTCTCTCCCCCACGATCGTCCCCACCGTCTTTAAGGGGCGCCGATCACTGTGATTGTAGCCCTGAGATCTGATCAGGACCTCAGTTAATACCCTGCAATACATCTGTATTGCAGGGTATTATCATGAACAAGCAATCAGATGATTGCTTGTTCATGTCCCATGGTGGAACTTATAAAAAAGTTAAAAAAAATGTTCTTAAATAAAAATAAATTGATAAAAATGCCCATAAGCCCCATAAACATATAAAGAGACATCTTAAAAAAGGTCATTTTTGAACCCGCTTGATGAAAACTGTAGGAAAAAAAAGTTAAAAAACCCACCAAAAATTATGATTTGATCCCACAAAAAATGCAATAAAAAGTGTTAAAAAATATGTACTCCAGAATGATACTGTACAACATGTCCAGCAATCACAAGGCATGGCATGCAAAAAAGATTTTTCCCCACATAAGGGTTTTATTTGGCATATTTAGTAAAACGTAAGAAAAAATATCTAAGCGTGGTATCCCCGTAATCATATTGACCCATAGAATAAAGATAACATGATTATTGGGCTATATGGTGAACACCAAAGAAGTAAAAAATCCAGTACAGAATGGATGCTCTTCTACTCCTGTCCTCAAAAAAAGTTGCTAAATTTTCAACAATAGGGGATACCAACCCCAAAATGGTAACACTGGAAAAAACATCTCATCCCGCAAATAAAATTATGTCACATGGCCCCGATAACAAAAAAGATAAAATTTTATAGCCTACAAAGGGGGCCAAACTAAAATCCTGGCAGCTGCAGGGTGCTCCCTCCCTTCTGTGCCTCGCTGTGCACCCATAAAACAACAGCCACAGGTGGGGGTGGGGGGTCTCTGTACTTGGGAGAAATTGCATAACAAATTTTAAGATGGGTTTTCTCTTTTTACCTTTTGGAAATGTGTACATTTTAGGGCTAAATGAACATATAACCGGCACAATTTGACCATTCTAAATTTCACCTCCATTTTGATTTAATTACTATAAAGATCTCAAGGGGTAAACAATCTTCTTAAAAGTTGTTTCTGAGAGCTTGAGGGGATCATATTTTAAAATGGGTTGATATATACAGGTTTTTAATTATTTATATTTAAAATTTCATTAAAAACTGTAATTATCCCCAAAATAGTCAATTCTGAAAATACAGAAAACCGATATTTGACATCAAAACACATTATCCAGACATTTCAAAACATTGAAATGTTATACAGCTACTAATTTAGGTGGCAAAACTATCTGCATGAAAATGCCATGATTTAGAATTTTGAAAATGGCAATTTTTAAAAAAAAATTTAACCTTTTTTTAAAAAAAAATTTGTGTTTATTTATAAAAATAATGAGCCAAAATTTACCACTAAAATGGAGTATAACATGTGAGGAAAAACAATCTCATAATCACTTTGATAAGTTACAATGTTCAACCATATAACCATATAAAGTGACAAAATACAGAATACAAAATAATGGGGCTGAGCCATAAGCTACAAAATGGCCTTGTCCTGAAGGGGTTAAAAAGTGCCTATAAGTAAGACTGTGCAAAGTTAGGCAAACGTCTATCTTTATATAACGTCTATTATATCCTTATATCTGCCTGCCATAAAAATTTGCCAAAATTTTTGAATAATTTTTGGCACGTGTACAATTCTAGACCATGTACTAATAAACAGGGAGTACTAGCGTGTACAATCTGACAGCAAATAATTGATATGGTTTGTGTAAGGAAAAGTTATCCAATTTTCCAATATACTTACTGTACCAATTCCTTGTGGTTTTCTGCTTACATATCAATTCAAAAATTTAAGGCTGATAATTAATTATTAGAGATGAGCGAACATGCTCGTCCGAGCTTGATGCTCGGTCGAGCATTAGGGTACTCGAAACTGCTCGTTGCTCGGACGAATACTTCGCCCGCTCGAGAAAATGGCAGCTCCCGCCGTTTTGCTTTTTGGCGGCCAGAAACAGAGCCAATCACAAGCCAGGAGACTCTGCACTCCACCCAGCATGACGTGGTACCCTTACACGTCGATAGCAGTGGTTGGCTGGCCAGATCAGGTGACCCTGGGATAGACTAGCCGCTGCCCGCGCTGCTCGGATCATTCTGTGTCTGGATGCCGCTAGGGAGAGAGCTGCTGCTGGTCAGGGAAAGCGTTAGGGTGTTCTATTAGCTTACTGTTAGGCAGGAGTGATTCTCAAAGAACCCAACAGCCCTTCTTAGGGCTACAATAACGTTCTACTTTTTTTATTTTAATTTGCATCTAGTACCATTTTGTGAGGAATTAGCAGGGGGACTTGCTACCGTTGTGTTTAGCTCTTAGTGGCACACATATCCATAGCAAAGACCGAAGTGGGAAAATTTAGTAGGGGTTGGATTTCAATTAGGCACTAACTCAGTGTCATCTCATCTGGCATAGTAGTGTGCTTTGATACTTGGCTAGAAAATAGCCATAGGAGAATACAAAGAGCTTACTTACGCATACAGTAGCGTTCTATATATTTGATTTCTGGTTGATCTGCTGGTGGCTGTACTTTCTGC